>NC_035444.2:94593255-94885755 GCF_002127325.2 Helianthus annuus | reverse complement strand
AGTATTTCATGCCTATCTTCCCACTTCTTGCTTTCATTCATGAAATATAACAAAACATCACCAAATTTCATATCACATTCAATCTATCTAATAAGAATCCATTACATAAAACCTAGTTCATCATTATTTGAACAAGTATTGGACATGGGTGACACACCCATGTCACCATCTTCACCACTAGAAGTGGGTTTCACCTCCAAACATCAAATTACTTGGAATCATGCATAAATTTAGTTATATTTGGTGAGTTTAACACACATTCATGTTTATTTTCATACTAATTCATGGATTGGTCATAAACCCGTTTCTTGCACAATCATCAAATCAAAGTTTACAACTTACCATATGTTTCTTAGGATTAGATGATGAGAAATCTTCATCCATGCAAAGGATTTGATCCTAATTTCATCATCAATCTGGGGGTTTTGGGTTGTTTAAGAGAACCGTCCTTCTCCTCCTTGCACACATCCACACATACACATAAGAACCACCAAATTCTAGTTCTTTCTTATATTAAAGCTGAGTTTTAATCAACTTCACCAAAAAGTTAACTTTAGTCCCTCTAGTTTGGGCTTTTTGGTTAATTACAACCATACTTCCACTTACAACCCATACTTAACCCATATAATCCTAACCACATAACAAACTAACCCATTCAACATCAATTTAGGAGTTTAGCTATGCTAAGCATAATTATAAATGTTAGTCCCTGTAGTTTGGTACTTTCCACATTTATCCAAACTTCATTCCTTGTTAAATTTATAGATTTAACTAAGTTAAATAACTTAGTTGTCACATTTCATTCCATAACCCATGCAACCATACTAGTGATTCAAACATTCGGATTTTGGGGCGTTACAGACGCACCTTGTAGTTGGTCGAACAGGTCATCAATACGAGGGAGAGGATAACGATTCTTAACTGTAAGCTTATTAAGTTCACGGTAGTCGATATACATACGAAACGAACCATCTTTCTTCTTGACGAATAGCACGGGAGCACCCCACGGAGAGGTACTTGGACGAATGAATCCCTTGTCGAGCAATTCCTGTAGTTGGCTAGATAACTCTTGCATCTCGGAAGGTATAAGTCGATAAGGAGCCTTGGCGACAGGAGTCACACTAGGTATGAGATCAATATGAAAATCAACGGATCTAGGAGGAGGAAGACCAGGAAGTTCTTCAGAAAAGACATCAGGGAAATCACACACTACTGGAACGTCACTTATGTTCTTCCCTTTGCCCTTTTGTTCCACCACGTGGGCCAAGAAGGCAAAGTTCTGCTTATGTAAGCATCTGTTCGCTTGAGTGCATGACATCATCTTCAGTCCTCTCGAAGGTCGGTCTCCATAGACATGCAAAATATCACCGGCCGGAAGAGGTAGACGGACAAATTTCTCGTGATAAGCAATCTCAGCATGATTCTTACGCAACCAATCCATACCGATTATAACATCAAAACTACCCAATTGCATGGGTATTAGATCAATAGCAAATACGTGGTCGTTAAGAGTCAAGGAACAACCACAGAGAATAGAATCAACTAGAATAGATTTACCATCGGCAATCTCCACCGAAAACGACTTAGGTAACATAAAGCATGCACAGTATAACAAAGATTCAAATTCTACGGACACAAAGCTTCTGTCGGTACCAGTATCAAATAGTATCGAAGCGTAAAGATTATTAACGAGAAACGTACCATTAACGACGTCATTGTCGTTACGAGCCTGATTGGTGTTAAGATTGAACGCTCGTGTTGGTCCTGGTTTAGCCGAGGACACTGATTACGAAAATGAATGGTATCTCCACACTCGTAGCATGCACGAACAGCATTGACTGGCCTCGGATTGTGCTGAGGAGCTGGAAGAGCTGGTAGGGCTGCCTGAGCTGGGGCTTGCTGAGCTGGTTGAGCCAGGTTAAGTTGACGGCAATAGGGAGTCGTGTGACCATAGCGATTGCAGTTGGTACACAAATGACATGCAGAAGCAACAGGATGATGAAAGTTGCAGGTCGCACACTTGGGATGAGGCCTAGTGTACTGCCTCTTGACTTCAGGAGCAGGAGGGTTTGGTACAGCAGCAGGAGCAGGCTTAGATGCAGGGTTTACAGCAGGAACAATAGCATTGCATTCTGAACCCTGTGACTTTCTCCTCTAGTTCTTGCTGCCACTTGGCTGTTGAGAAACTTGATGCGCAGACTTAGAAGGAGCAGAGGTAGCAAACTGCTTATCAAGAACGCGATTGTTGTTGAGACTAGCTGCAAGACGGTAGACTTCCTCAATAGTGTCGAGTTGAGCTGCTTCAATAGAATCGCGTATAGCAGGAGGTAGACCATTGATGTACTTGGTTATCATGCGCTTAGGGGTAGAAACCAAGTGAGGAACAATCAAGGTGAGTTGCTTGAAATGGGTAGTATAAGCCAGATTATCATCACCAATCTGCTTCAAGTGCCAGAACTCTTCTTCGAGCTTCAGTTGTTCATGTGGAGGGCAGAATTCAAGCATCATCAATTCTCGCACCTCAGCCCATGGAAGAGCATAGGCTTCTTCATTCGAACGGATGTTTCTCTCATTTGACCACCACTCCAACGCTCTGCCTTGAAACATTCCTGTTGCACTCCTAGTCTTTAAGTGATCCGGGCACTCACTGTTAATGAAGGTAACCTCAATGCTGTCAAACCACTCGAGCATAGCAGTCACCCCATCACTGCCCGTGATAGGCTTAGGGTTGCAAGAGATGAAATGTTTGTAGCTAAACTTTGTAGGTTTTAGTTTCTCGGCTTTCGAGTCCATAGAGGATGGGGGAGTGTTTGATCCTTGGATCTCAGAGACGATCTTTGGCACGAATCGAGCGATCTGGTCGGCCATGAAGGATATCATCTTTTTCTGAGACTTTTCCCTTGATCTCTTGAGAGTGTTGGATAGCTTTCGAGAAGACATCCTAAAGATCCAACAAGAGGATCGTATAAGTCTAGATTCACCAAGTCTCACAGTATAGATTCACACACGATAGATTTAAAGACTCAAGATTCAACAAGTTTCACGTAGATTCCAATAGATTCAACACTGCAAACCCACGACCTTCGCATGACACGTTGTACGAAGTTTGGCAACATGTTAGAAACACTTATATATAGGAAGTACCAGCAGCGTATCCACCACGCTTCGGGCACATCGCTTCCGCCTCGTACTCGGTGTTATGTTACGTGTCGCAATTGCCCAACACACTCTTCATCATCATCATCATACACACGTAGATTAACTCGATAGATTCACATAGATTATCCCAATAGATTCACATAGATTCCAATAGTTTCCAGTAGATTCCAATAGATTCATATAGATTCCGATAGATTCCAATAGATTACCCAATAGATTCACATAGATTAAAGTTAACAATCCACCAAACAACGAAATCCCGCATGGCACGTGCTACGAAAGTTTGGCAACATGACAGAATCACTTATATATAGGAAGTACCAGCGGCGTATCCACCATGCTTCAATCATGCCACGTCCGTCTCGTCATCAATGTCGTGCTTCGCTAACCATAACACTAGATTCCATCACATCTCACAAGACTTTCTCATAGATTAACCAAGTAGATTCAACAACTTCAACCCGAGTCTACAAAACTATGAACTTCACTTAGCGCGTGGTATGAAGGTTTGGTAACATGCCAGAAACACTAATATATAGGAAGTACCAGCGGCGTATCTACCATGTTTCGGGCATGCCAAGCCCGCCTCGTCTTCGGCGCTAGGCTACGTTTCGTATTTTGTTTCTTAAATCAACACATATATAGATTACACAAAGACTACGCTAGAGTACACATAGATTACATATAGTTTCCCATAGCTTAGATTTCAATCATCCCATCACCGGTATGCAAAACACTAAGTTTCGGATGGCATGTAGTACGGAAGTTGGTAACATGCCAGAAACATTTATATATAGGAAGTACAAGCGGCGTATCCACCATGTTTCAGACACGTCACTTCTGTCTCGTATTTCTATGCCATATTACGTCTAGCGTTTCACAACCATATTAACACATAGATTCATCAGATAGCCTCACATAGTATCATAATCGATTTAAGATTCCCACATAGATTAACATCATGAATAAAAGCTTCGTAAATTTAGTTTGATTCAGAGATTAGAATTAGTGTTTAGATTGCGGACATTCGTGCGAATTGTGTAAAATTCCCAATACAAATGGAGAATCGAGTCTAAAACCACACATGAAATCGAGACAACACAAAAGATAGGCGCATAAAACATAGGATTGTTTTGGGTAGAGGAACGGTGACTAACCAAAGTGTTTCAAACCCCTTTCAAATTGAGGTAACATGTGCTGACTTACTTAGACAAATACGTCATCGATGTTAGGCCTACGATATTCGTCCTTTTGGTCATTTCACGTTCCTAATTGATTGGAAATTTCGAGACTCTAGCGAGACATAAAATCAAGGAGTGGGACTAGTTATCAAGGTCTGAGTTTCACCTCTATCTTGACAACATCGTGCCCTAATAGTGTCGGTACTTATCAACAGACAAGACCTACTAGAATATAATAAGGAAATTTGCCATCAAGGTTCGGATGTCACTCCTGACTTGAGGACAAATTTCGTACAAAATACAAACACTGATTAGCAGTGTTTTCAAAGTATCAAGTGTATATTGTGTCAGCCTTAGGAAAGGCACATAAATTTAACAGGAAAATGTGCTGCTAGGAAGCAGATACGGTAGAATGCATAAGTCTTAAACAACAGATAAGAGTCAAGATTCCTAGAATCTATAGACTAGGGCAAATATTCCTACTTATCCTAATTCCCTATAGTTATGGCTCTGATACCAATCTGTCACACCCCAACCGATGGTAGAAACATCGGGGTGCGGCACTAAGCGTTCAGATTGCTCATGAGATTCCATAACAACAAAAGTTTCATTATAGGTTTATTAAGTTTCATGCAAAAGTTTGCCTAAAACAACATCACCAACAAAAGTATCAAATACAATCAAAATTCATTGTTCAAATTATAGATTAGACTAGGTGGGTTTCTAAGCATCAGCCCTAGCTTGATTTCCATGATTCAGCATCCTATCAGCCTGCAACATGTATTAAAATAGAGTCAGTACAAAAACGTACCGGAGAGTATACAAGTTTGAGTATATAGCATAATAGATTTGAAAGACTCATATCCATAATGTAAATGAATAAAATAGTTTCAGCCATGCTAGTGTTCGCAGTCCAAGTGATAGCCCAAGTGTCCCGATGCTTTGGTGTTTTCCCAAGACTCAAGGAAAACTAGAATCCTCCTAACAATACCCCCAAGAATAATAGGGAGACCTTCCTATAGCGCTACTATTGTTAAGGGGAACTACACACAATGGATTAAACGTTCACATAGCATAAAGAATCAAGAATCAAGAATCACAAGTTTCACATACACATAGGATAGAGTTTAGATTCAAAGTATCAAGTTTCATAGTTTAATAGAATACATGTTGCATCCCAAAGTTTAAAACAAAAGGGGATCGAGTATACTCACAGTGATGGCTTAACAGTTTAACTGTTATTGGATCAAAGGGAGCTCTTTAGGGTTAGCCTGATTAGATTACCACAAATAAGTGTCGAGCAGAATAGCGGGATTTGTGCAAAGTGTCGGATCAGTCAACTTGATCGGATGGCCATCCGATCGGATGGCAGTCCGATCGGATTGCCATTCGATTGAGATGAGTCATGTGTGTGTGGGGATGGATAACCGTCCGATCGGATGGTCATTCGTACGGATGGTCATTCGATCGAATGGTCATTTGATCCAAGTGTTTAGATTTCCAAAATGTTTATTCAAGTGTTCAAATCAGATCACTTCATTCGGATGGTTATTCGATCGGACGGCAGTCCGATCGGATTGCCATTCGATCATGGAAGTTCCCAAATTTTCAAAGTTTCAAAAGATTCTAAGTGCTTGAAGGTTTATGAGAGATATGCCACTCCGATCGGATGGTCGTTCGATCGGACGGCCGTCCGATCGGATTGCCATTCAACCGCCATGACTGGTTCTGTTTTTGCAATTGGTAAAGTTTCTAAGTTTCTGGTTTAACGGTGACGACACGGTACGTCTTGAGACAACGGTATACACATCAATGTTCAGCTGTCTGATCGGATGGGAATAACCCCGTCCGATCAGGTGGCTATTCTTTATGGCGTTCATGTCGGAATCCGTACTTCGGTCATCTTCTCCGACAACAATCCATTTTCCAAGCCGACTCCAGACTAATCATCAAGTCTACAGTCCGTTTGGGTCCGGATTCCACCGTTTTGAGTAAAAGTTGAAGAACAAGATGGAGAAAACCATAAGTTTTAGCCGAAAAGTTCAGGTTTAGTAAGATTTGGTGTAAAAATGCATGAAACTCCTTAGATTTGAGCTAGATCTTGACTAGAATGACATCACATAACAGTTTGTACAAACCGCCATGATGACGTCACCCTCAAGAGCTCAAACCTCAGAGATTTCACGGTGAAAAGTGTGATTTCAAAGGAGAATCATGTAGAGGGTAGTGCATAGATCAAGGATGTACAAGAATCTAGTGTAAAACGTACCAAAATCGCCGGGAAATGGAAGAAATGTGGGAGTGCGTGCGTCTTGGTCGAAGGAGGCTGTCACATTAGTGAGAATGATCTGACAGGCCTATTTATAGTGTCAGAGAGGAAGGTTAGGGCGGTGTGGCACGGATCAGATGGCACTTCGATCGAATGGCCCTCCTTTCCGCGTTCCCGTCTTTGGTTCGATTTGTGAATAAGATTAAGCGTTGCGTTGCGTTTCATTGGGTAATATTATCACATCACTAGATTATATCATTAACACGAAATTTTCCAAGTTTCATAGTTTCTGCCAGCGACAAGTCTCCAGTCTCTCGTTCAACCAAGTCTCAAGTTTCACGAGTCTTAAGAGTCAAGCACCAAAGTATCAAGCATCAAAAATCAAGAATCTAGTTTCTAAGTATCAAGTATCAAGAATCAAGCCTCAAGAATCAAGTCTCATAGTGTTAAATATCAAGAATCAAGTTTCTAGTATCAAGAATCTAGATTTAAGCATCACAAGTATCAAAAAGTGTCAAGTATCACATAGTTTAGGGACTAAAATTGACAATAGCTAAAAGTTCAGGGACGCAGGCGTTACAGTCGTGACAATGAAATGTAAAGTACCTCGAATTTATACAGTATAATGAAAACGTATTATATTTGGCATGACTGTTTTCCGGAAAACAATTACGTCAAAACGTAGACCAATAGAAAACATACATAAAAAATAACCACGAAAATGTATCATATTTGACCCAACATATTTCTGGAAAAAAATTACGTGGAAGCATAAACCAACTTTAATTTATATTAACACGTGCATAAAAAGAAGCACGTAAGAAAATAGTGTTTTTAAGTTAAAGAATGGTATGACGCGTTGCGGCGTTGTTGAAACATAAAGTGACTCGAATTTATACATCTGATGAAAACATCTTATATTTGACCCGGCTAATTTCCGGAAATATAAAATAAAATTTACGTCAAAACGTGGACCGACTTAACAAATCTACGTCAAAACGTAAATCAAATTGAATATTTATACCGATACGTGTATACAATAAACACGTATAACTCAATTACAAAGTTAAGAGATTGTAAGTGTAAATGCTAAAAGTTGAGGGGTAAAAATATTAAAAAATATAAAACACAAAAAAGCCAAAAAAAAAAAGTTAAAGTACTATTCAACATAGTTGGTAATTGTAATACAGTTAATTAATATTTTGAAATAACAAGAGATAAGGTAAATCAAACTAAACAATAAATACTAAAACAAAACAAACCAAATATTGATATTATGGTCAATTTTCTTTAAACCTACTTCACCTCTTTTCATATGATATATTTCTTTTAAATTACATGATATTGACGAGCTATAGTTTTCTTAATTAAAAAAAATATTTTTACAAGCTATAAAGTTCCGTGATTTGTGTAAGTTGCGTGATTATGTTCCAGTACGTAATTACATACCATATGTGCAAGCAGTAACAAATACTTAATGTGACCCTCCATCTATAATCACGTACCATATGAAACAAGTGTAAGGTCACGTGATTATGTATCATTACGTTATCCCAATTTGTTTGACTATATAATGTTTTTTTTACTAAAGTTATGCTTATTACATAATTATACAATGAGAGCTTAATTGTTTTTATGCTATTACGTGATTAGATCTGTAATATAAGTTGTTTTGTGATTATATAAGTTATTATGTGATTATAGATGTAGTGTTACATTGGACATTTGTTACTACTTTACCTTATACGTGATTAATGCATTGAGCATCTGTTACTGCTTTGCACACATGGTATATGATTATTACATTAAGTATTTTGTTAATTCTTTTGCACACATGGTACGTGATTCTAGATTTAGGCATATATTTGAGTATCTGGTATATGATTTAGGTGCTCATTGACTATTTTGGTATGTGATTATAGATGCATTGTTACATAATTTAGGTATTTATTGATCACATGAATTTGTTACATTAAGCATTTGTTACCGCTTTTGGACACATATGCTACGTGATTTAGGTAGTCATTGATTATGTTCCAGTACGCAATTACGTATTGGAACATAATTACATAACGTTACACAGTCACGTAACTTTATAGCTTGTAAAACAATAAAAAAATAAGAAAATTATAGCAATAGCATACTCAAATAAAAGAGAATCAAATGCTTGTTAATACAGTGTAATTTAAAAAAAAAATTATCGTATGAAAAAGTTACAGTTACGTTGTTTGAAACTCATGGGGAAAGTAGGTTTATGAGTTACCAATATTGGATTATCAATTATGCCCTTTCCCGCTTGTTTTCCTTGTTTTTAGTTACGTGAATTCAAAATTTAGGGACCACTTAATGTCAACCATGGGATTATTTGATCAAAGGCTCATGTTCTCTCCTACACGTCGCATGAGTTCACCATCTTGTGCAATAACCTTTCTCATAAAGTTAAACTAAAAAAGTCTTCAATTTAAACTTGGGATAAACCATCGCCAACTTCCTCATCCTTTTTACATCCAACTACTCTTCTTTCTTTCACATTGTTCCCATAGCCTGTGATTCTCTATTTGCCATACCTTTGTCTCACTTCATAAGTAGCAAGGATATATCAAAGTGCTCCCCCCAGGTGCAAATGACACTTGTGATTAATTAGGGTGATTGATCTTTATTTAACGGTTTGTGTTATAATAATAAAATATATAAGGATGTATAGTATTTTAACATGGGTTCACCAACTCTTGGACCAGGCAAAGTCTAACATATAGACCATGTTAGATGAGTCACTAGACCAAGTTTTGGATAATCATTGAGGCATAGCATATAGACCGTGCAGGCCAACAACGATATTCTCGATAAACGAGTGTTTATCACAAGATGTGTTTCCACAAATGGGTTAACTACTTCTCCAAGATCGGATTTCCCTTATTAGTATATGGGTTGTTACACATCATGAGTGCTAATAAGCTTTACCTCCTTTGGATAGCAAGAACTCCCACAAGATCAAAGACCAAAACAATCACAAGCATTACGAAAAAAGAAGAGTAGAAGGAATTATTAAAGACACAATAGACCTCTTTGCCAAAGATTAAATATTTAATTCATACCAAGCTTCATTTTCAACCCAAACAACACAAGTTTAGCCTATAATGGCCATAACTTTTCTATAAACAATGATTTTTGAGTGAATCATAATGGATCAAGTATGATAGGTTTAAACAACTTGAGGAAGGGTTATTGATAACAAGTACTCTCTCTCTCTCTCTTTCTCAAACTAAGCTATTAGAAGTATTTAACGGAGTGATCCCAAACTTCTTGTGACCTCTTAAGAGCAGAGGTTTAGTGTGTGAAACGTGGAAGATTAGTAGGTGAAATGGGATAGTGAAAATGGGCAGCCAAGGCCTTCTATTTATAGGCTGGTGGAGACCAGGTGTGCACGGGTGTGCCTAAGGGGCGCGGCCATTCCTTGTAAGGATTTCCCGACACTACTTGTCCTTATTGTTCTTTTTAGAGCGTGCCTAAGGGGCACGACCGTGTATACTGAGGTATCCCGACAGGTCTTGAACATGTGGCATTCTTGGTTTGTTCTCGAACCTTCGTCTTTTATCTTTCCCTTGAGCACGGGCGTGCCTCGCCTCTGGTGGACTTTTGTCAACCATTATTGCATTGACTTTGTGATGCATGGTACTATGCACGGTCGTGCCCATAGCCTGGCATGACTGTATTTGATAACTTGCTTATTTCGTTAGAATCTTGAGTTTTTGCTTCATTTATGTTCGTTTTCACTTCTTTTCATCCCGAGACCTTAGAAACCTGCATTTTTTCAAACAGGAGAGATTTAGGTAGTATTTTCAACTAAAAAGTCATAAAAGTACTTAGAATTAGTGTGTAATTATGCACTAAAAATATTTATAATTGATGGAACAATCATCATTATATCATGTGAACCACTCATCACACCTATCGCTAAATCATTTCCAACCAGTCACAACAATGTCATCTCATTCCCCACAAAAAACCATCCAGTAACAACAATCCCAACAAGAACAAAAAGAACCATCAAACCCACCACTATTGTGATGGCCACAACGGTGACCACGATTACACCATTTGCGATGGTGTGATCACGATGACCACGCCATCACAATCCTCACCATGTTGGTGGCCCGAGTGGCCTTAAGGACCATCTCTTGCATTAGGTAATGACCTCAAGTTTTGTGTAAGCTCGACAACAAGAATCTGAACCAAAACCACTTGGATTGCAAGAAACATCAACCCAGTTCTTATTCATTATCATCATGACCTTCCTAAACAATTCAACTTCATGAGCTATCTTGTTTGACTTTGGACCCGTAGCACCTGGGTCTTTTTGGTTGCTAGGTGCCTATGTCTCCTTATCTCCTTCTTCGAGAAAGACTCCTCCTCGAGTTTTGAGAACGTAGAAAAGATCGAGTCCTTTTTACTTAGACTTACGTTTAACGATGAACTTTACTTAACACGAGTTTCGGTTATTCCAAGAGTTGAATTAGTTTAACCAAGATTTCTCAATGTCAATTCACCATTTTGTCAATGCTATTTGTCATAACTAATTGAAATCCCATTTTTTAGGTTATTCCAAGAGTTGAGGTTTTAATTCTACCTTTGCCTTATTGCCTCCGACATATATATTACCATCGCCAAGAATCACCAAAACATAATTGCTAACAACGTGCTCATATCCTGCAAAAAATAATGTACTTGACGAAACCTTTGCATGTATTGAAGTTAATTGGTTTCACTTAACCGCATTTTATTTAAAAGAATCTAAAAACATTTAATCAAATTATGTGTTTAGTTGTTTAGTTGTTTAGTAATGGGATTGGAATTCTTTTCTTTCAATTCCCTCAAGCAAAGGATTTTCACTTTCCTATTGAGTGCGAAGTAATAAACATTTCAATGTACTGTTGGAAAATTACCAAAAAACCCTTATAGCCTTTCTTCCCCATTAAATATTTCTATTGAAATCGGTTACAAACTTAATGAAAACCATTACAAAAAACACTTACAAAACTCACTTATCAAACCAATGAACAAACAATTATTTAACGAAAGTCACTTACCAAAATTGAACCTTACTAAAATCAATTAGTGACCCTAAAATTGAACTTGATGAAAATCAAGAAGCCTGGCCAATTTTCTAGAATCAGTAACCCTAAACCCCCAAGAACTAAATGAGTAGTGATAACAAGGATACCAAATCTTAGCTACTAGATTTCAACTCAAAGTAACATGCTTTGCTAACAGAGATTATCGACAAAGTGTCATGAGTTGGGGTGCATATATGATAGATAGATTTCCATTAGTAGCAATTGATTTCAAGACTCCTCGATATGTTTAGTCCGGTAAACATATCATAATGTTTTATATTTAGGTCTTCTTGCTTATGATCACATCAACCGTGGATGACCACTATGGAGTGATTATTTCTAGTCGTGACATAGTGGCTCGGATATTGTGCTTAGAAACAGTATAACCAGGTTTTGTGTTATTGTAATAAAAGAAAAAAATCTTGATATGATAAAAAAATACTGACACGTGAATTACATCAATCAAAAACAAACGCAAGTTACATAAGATATATAAAAGAACCACATAACACTGACACGTGAATTACATCGATAAAAAACAAACGCAAGTTACATAAGATATATATAAAAGAACCACATAACACATATAAAAAACAACTAAATAACACATATAAAAAAACCTTTAAAACAAATATAGTTACTATTCATTCACTTTGTCTGTTAATAGCATACAATACAATAATGGAGTGTTTGAGTGTGTTGATTTAAGAAGATACTAGCTTATTACACACTTAACATCAATCTTTTATAAAGTTTGTTGTAGGGGCTATTTAAGAATGACTAATTAAGCTAATTTTTTATAGAAAAAAAAGTTAGCTTTCTAAAATATACTAACCCAAACATCCCCACACATATTTTTTACACTTTTCCAAACATACTTTTTTTAATGACCAACTAACAATTTTATTAATGAAATGGGTTAACAAAAAATGTTAACCACATCATTTTTTTAACGGCCAATAAATAATCCAAATGGGCTATTGGTGAAATTCACCAGATTGGTATACACTCGCCTCCGAACCGGGGAAAACCCTCACATAGGGCTGATGCCCGTGAACACTCGCCCGACGGAACAAGAGTGTGGTGAGGTAAAACCCGCTCAGTTCAAGGATCGAACTAGCAATCTCCACCTATTCGCTTAATCTCCCATCATCACCAGGTGCCTCAGAAAATAATGTGGAGGGCATGAATCAAACTTGAGTCCCTTAAAACACCAACTCTAACTTACCACTCCTCCATCACCTCATTGATTCTTAACCACATCATATTATATAACAACCCTTGAAATATTTCGACACCTCTAAAATATATTAAAATGTCCCAATATGTCTTAGAATATAACTCGTATGCGAAAATCGGGCCCAAAATACGTTAAAACATTGAAAACTAAATAAAAACAAAAAATTTTGAGCTGTTGCGGGGCACGACGCCCCTAGCTACCATCGTCGCGGGCCGCGACGAACCTGGCCACCCGCCCTCCTCCGGAAGCCGCCACGTGGCAACACGTGGTGAAGCTAGACTGGTGATACATCAAAGCTACGGTCTACACGCCCTATGTCGCGGGGCGCGACGCCCCCCCCCCCCCCCCCCCCCCCCCCGGTCTCCGTCGCGGGGCGCGACGCCTCGTCTGATCAGCCCTATATAAGAAGGCTTCGAGCCTTCAGTCCCAACTCGTCCCAAATCTTTCTTTCTCTCTCAATTTTCACATTGTAGGCATAATCTTGGGTATAGTACCCCCTAAATAACGAAGTTCTGCTCTGTTGTAAGTATCATAACCCCTGGATATGTATTAGATACGTTGCCCGATTGATCTAGGGTTCCGTAACGGCTGTCGTGGTTCTGTCCGACGTAGTCGTTGGAATGCCGTCTCGGGGAGGGTATTGCTAATGTTAAAATGGGTTATTATACTAACACGTGTGCATTCATGTAAATTATAGATAATTCCCAGGAAATCCTTACAGAAAATCTAAAACAGCAATGTGAGTATTCTCCTTTTTTGTAAACAGTTTTTACCAAACCTTAAATATTTTACAATGCAATTTAGCAGTGATTGAGTCTTTGTAATTCTACAATTACTTCCAGTATGTTGAGGTTTTGTATACAAAATGTGAGACATGTTACCATTGAACGAAGAGTTAGCCAATGTGTAATATGACCCACCAGTCAGGATTGACAGTACTGAATGAGTAATTGGGTAGATGTAAACATTATAATCACTCTCAATACTGTTTAAATTAATAAAACTTTTCATGATTGAACTGGGATTCACTCACCAATATTTCCCACTGACAAAATGTTTTTAAACGCGTTTCAGGTAACACAATGTGAAAGCCAATTAGAAGCCAGCTGGACAACACTGAAGGCTTCGAAAAGTGGCTATAAAAGTTACCTAAATAAAGAAGGCGTTTTATTTCAATAAAATGGGATTTATCCCTATAAATCAGTTTGTAATGAAAACTTGGGTTTTATCCCAATGTGTTTATTTATATAAAATGTGGTGTTTTACTCTGATAAAATATTTCCTAACTATGGTCCGGATGAAATTTATGCTGCCAAATTAATACACACCAATACCACCAACACCGTTGTTCGCGGCCGCCCGTTCCCGGGACAGATAGGGGGCTGGGGTTGCGACAGAAGGAAGTATCAGAGCTAAGCCACTAATTCAGCCACAGAAGTGTTCTAGTGACGCCAAAACTTATCTAAAATGTTAGGAAATAAATTACAGAACTACGTGCATAATTGTATTTTATTGTTATGTGTTATTTGACTATTTTTTAGTTTACAGTATGAGCGACCAAGGACCATCCGACGCGTATCGTCAGTTGTCTGGTTCGCCTAGAAGCGAAGGTGCCTCTTCACAGCCTGCCCTCTCAGGGTATTCTGTTGATACTGAAGAAGGAATATACGTGTTTAAGGCTCAGTCTGAAGAGCCATTCCCTCAGAAAAAGAAAGGATGGTTCAGCAGGGGAGCACATGAGCGTAGGAAGCGAATGAAAAGGTTACAAGAACAGAGGGCCCTAGCAGCCGCCAAAAGAGAGACATATGCACATGCCCAGGATATGATTAATAGGGGTTTAGCCAATTTTCATATCTGAGCAACCACTGCAGCCGACCCTAACCTGGAGCAACTGATAGCACCCTAATCACTACCACCAATTCCCAACCAGCCAATGGAGATAGAAAACCCTGAAAATCAAGTAGAAATGCATGATTTCAATCCAGAGGAGGAAATACCTAGGGTACCAGCACCTAACCCCTTAGACCCAAATTACGACCCATGGTGGGACGACAATAGGGACTATGTGCAACGTTACCCGATACAAGAAGACATGCCCATGCCGAATCTTGGAGCATACCCAGGTTTGGACCCTCTAGATCCCTATTACGATAACGATGTATTCATTAGAGAGATCTTAGAGAATCCTTACCCATACCCGCAGCCGGAACCTATGCCCCAGATTCCAAACCCAGTCCTAGAACCTGCACCCCCAATGAGTGCAGAAAATGTACAAGAACTTAGGACATTTGGTGAGGAAATTTTAGAAAGTAGCGAGAGGATGAGACAGGTGGGAGAGCGACTCGTCTGGAAGTACGACGAGCGCAATATGGATTTCTGGATGAATCCGTATCCATGAATGTGATGTGAAGGAAGTAGTAGTAATAATAATAATAATAATAATAATAATAATAATAATAATAATAATAATAATATATAATATGTGTGTTTAAAAAAAAACTACGAATGCCTACTACTAATAGTATAATTTCCATTTTAGCTGTATTGTAATTTTAGTTTCCAGTGTTGGTTTGTAGTAGATGCATATATAGATATAAAAAGAGTAAGTCGCAATGATCGACGTTTTTGATCAACCTGCTTGTTGTACTAAAGATTATTTTTGTGATATTAATATGTGGTAATTGTCTAAAATTCAGATGGACCACGAAGTGAACCAGGAAAACCAGAATGATAATATCCTGAACGACAATAACCCGATTAATGAGAATCCAAACAACAATAACAATGGAAACCAAGTGGATAATAGTGCCATCCAACACATAGTGGCACAAGGAATTATAGATGCAATGCCATTTATTATTCAAACTGTTAAGGAAGCGGATATTAAAAGTAAGCATAGTAGTAAGCGACCAACTAAACCTGAACACAGCATGAACAATGGACCTGTACTTCAAGTGCCCATTCCCAAAAGAAGAAGAACCATGCCTTATGGTTGTTCTTATAAAGAATTCTGGTCCTGTAAACCAATAGAATTCTCGGGCAATGAAGGACCCATTGCAGCTCTACGCTGGATAGAAAAGACTGAGGCTGTTTTGAAAATAAGCAAGTGTGCGTAAGAGGATAAGATAATGTTTGCTTCTAATCTATTTAAGAACTCAGCCTTAGAATGGTGGAACACTATCCTCCAGTCAAGGGAAGTGGTAGGGTTTACAACATGGAATGGGAGGAATTTAAGAATATGGTAGAAAGGAAATTCCGCCCTCCCAATGAAAAGGAACATATAGCAAATAAGTTTCTGAACCTTAGAATGACTGGAGTAGATAGTAAGGGATACACTACATTATTCTTTGAATATGCTAGAATAGTGCCAACCCTTGCATCACCTGAACCAGTATTAATCTCCCGTTACATCTGGGGATTAATCGGGGAAATTAGGCATGTAGTCAAGGCAGCTAGACCCCAAACCATAGAAGAAGCTGTAGAACTAGCAAACACCTTGACTGATGAGTTAGTGCGTACACGAGAAGAAGACCAAAGGAGGAACCTAGCTCAGAGGCTTACCCAGGAATTCCGTTGTGGAAATTCCAACCGTGGGAAAAATGTAGGTTCCACATCTGCAACTTATTGCAAGTATTGCAAAAGGATGCATTCTAGAAGATGTTCCATATATTGCAATTTCTGCAAAAAAATTGGGACATAAGGAAGAAGACTGCAGGAAGAAAGCCAACAACAGGACATGCTACAACTGCGGAGAACAAGGTCATATCAAGCCAAACTGTCCAAAATTAGCTCTAGCTACGAACACCAAGAATACCAAAAATGCTAGAGCATTTGTTCTAACTGCAGATGAAGCCAAGATGATTCCAGACGTTATAGCCGGTACGTGTTTAGTTAATGATGTTTTTGCTAAAGTATTATTTGACTCTGATGTGAACCAAAGTTTTATTAATACTTCATTTTGCAAACTTCTAAATCAGTCATTAACTAAACTCCCACAAGAATGTCTAGTAGAGACAGCAAATGGAGAAACCGTTAGGATTTCTGAAATCTTGCAAGGAGCAAGAATAGAGTTTTTAAATCAAAAATTTATGGCAAATCTTTACCCAATGAATGTGGCAGGATTTGATGTTGTATTAGGAATGGATTGGTTAATAGCCAATAAAGCCAGTATTTTATGTGATCAAAAGTCAATTCAAGTAAATTCACCAAGGGGTGAAAAGATCACAATTAAAGGAGATAAACCATCTAGATTCATCTCTATGATGAAAACAACAAGCTATATAAGAAAAGGATCTTTAGTGTATTTGATTTCTATACTCACTAACACTAAAGGAAAAGAACTAAAAGATATTCCAGTAGTATCTCAGTTTCCAGAGGTCTTCCCAGAGGAATTACCAGGACTACCGCCGGAACGAGAAGTCGAATTCAGAATCCATCTGCTACCAGTAACAGCACCAATCGCTAAACACCTTACCGTTTGGCACCCGCCAAAATGCAGGAACTGAAGAAACAGTTAGACGAATTGTTGGAGAAAGGATTCATACAGCCAAGCTCATCACTATGGGGAGCACCGATACTGTTCGTCAAAAAGAAAGACAGGTCAATGCGAATGTGCATCGACTACCGTGAATTGAACAAGGTCACGATTAAGAATTGGTATCCATTACCAAGAATCGATGACTTGTTTGATCAATTGCAAGGAGCTCGATTTTTCTCTAAAATCGATTTAAGATCAGGATATCATCAATTAAAGGTACAGGAAGAGAACATTCCTAAAACTACATTCAGAACAAGGTATGGCCATTATGAATTTATTGTCATGCCATTTGGTTTAACCAATGCCCCAGCTGCATTTATGGACATGATGAACCGAATATGTAAGCCATATTTGGATAAATTCATAATTGTCTTCATAGATGATATTCTCATTTACTCTAAAAGTAAGGAGGAACATGCAAAGCATTTGCACGCACTTCTAAGTTTACTAAGAAAGGTAAAGCTTTATGCTAAGTTTTCAAAGTGCGAGTTTTGGTTAGAACATGTACAGTTTCTTGGACACTTAGTTGATCATGAAGGAATCCATGTGGATCCTACCAAGATCGAAGCAATTACCAAATGGAAAACCCCTGTGTCACCAACCGAGGTTAGAAGTTTCTTAGGATTGGCCGGTTATTATAGAAGATTTATTCGAGATTTTTCTAGAATAGCCATTCCTTTAACTAAGTTAACTTGTAAATCCATTAAGTTTGAATGGGGACCAAAACAAGAAGAAGCATTTAGAATTCTTAAGCAAAGACTAACCCATGCACCCATACTAGCGTTACCAGAAAGAACCGAAGATTTTGTAGTCTATTGTGACGCTTCTAAGTTAGGTTATGGATGTGTATTGATGCAACGCCAAAAGGTTATAGCTTACACATCTAGACAACTTAAGAATCATGAACAGAACTATTCAACTCATGATTTGGAGTTAGGAGCTATAATTTTTGCCCTGAAAAATTGGAGACATTACCTTTATGGTAGTAAGTTTACTATTTTCACTGATCATAAGAGCTTAAGGTATTTTTTCAGGCAAAAAGAGTTAAATATGAGACAAAGACGCTGGATGGAGATCCTTAGTGATTATGATTGTAATATCCAGTATCATGCAGGTAAAGCAAATGTAGTGGCTGATGCTTTAAGCCGAAAGTATCATGAGAAGCCAAAAAGAGTACATTCTCTTAAGTTAAATCTACAAGTAGATTTAAATGAACAGATTAGAAAAGCATAAGAATCAGTAATCAAGGATAATACTTAAAAGTTAAAAGGAATAATTAAGAAATTAGAACAAGAAATTGATGGAATTTGGAGATTCCATAAGGAAAAAAATGTGGATACCTAAATTAGGAAACCTACGTCACCGTATATTAGAAGAAGCCCATAAGTCTAAATATACGATGCATCCTGGAAGTGATAAGATGTATCAGGATTTAAGAAAGAATTTCTGGTGGATAGGAATGAAAAAGGATATAGCAGCTTATGTTTCTAAATATTTAACATGTTCACAAGTCAAAGCTGAACATCAGAAACCCTCAGGTTTATTGCAGCAGTTAGAAATGCCCGTATGGAAATGGGAATTGACAACAATGGATTTTGTTACCAAATTACCCAAGACAAGAAAAGGTAATGATAGAATCTGGGTGATTGTAGACAGGCTAACTAAGTCAGCTCATTTCCTACCAATGAAGGAAACTTTTAGTATGGAACAATTAGCTAAGTTATATGTAAATGAAATAGTTTTATTACATGGAATTCCTTTATCAATTGCTTCTGATAGGGATAGCCGTTTTACCTCTCATTTTTGGACAAGTTTCCAAAAAGCCATGGGAACCAAGTTGAATCTAAGCACAGCCTATCATCCTCAAACGGACGGACAAAGCGAAAGGACAATTCAGACAATGGAAGACATGCTTAGAGCTTGTGTAATTGATTTCGGAGGTAATTGGAACGATCATTTACCGTTAATAGAATTTTCTTGTAATAACAGTTATCACACAAGTATCAATGCTGCACCATTCGAAGCACTTTATGGACGAAAGTGCCGAACTCCAGTCTGTTGGGCAGAGACTGGAGAAAAGCAATTATCTGGACCTGAAATAGTACAGGAAACAACCGACAAGATCATTCAAGTCAAGGTAGGAGAGAAAGAGCTATGCAGATAACAGGCGAAAACCGTTGAAATTTCAGGTAGGAGACAAAGTGTTATTGAAAGTCTCTCATTGGAAAGGAGTGGTAAGATTCATCAAAAGGGGAAAGCTAAGTCCCAGGTATGTTGGACCTTTTGAGATTACTAGAAGAATAGGACCTGTAGCCTATCAGCTACAACTGCCAGAGGAAATGGCAGGAATACATGATGTATTTCATGTATCTAATCTCAAGAAATGCTTAGCTGATGAATCACTAGTAGTACCTGTTGGTGCATAATGTCTAAATCCTGCGTCTTAGTTGTAGTTGATTAATGTATAGGGTCTATTTTGGTTAATTATGTATTGTACAGGGGTTAAAGGTGTATTTGTATGATTTTCATGTTTAGGTTTCGCTTGAATGGATATGACATATAAGCGGAACTACTTGATAAGGTTTCGCTTATATGGTCATGACCATTCAAGCGGAACTACATCACCTATATAAACCCCAAGTGTTTTCTCATTTTGGACGTCGATGTCACAAGTGTAGCCGACCTGCTGACCTTGTATTTTGTGAAAGTTGAATGAGAAAACGGTGTTAAAGTGTATCTCTTCTGTTTCTACTCATTTCTTCTACAGTTTTGCTTTGATTCATGCCAAATATGTATTTCCGCTACATATTCGGTAGGTGCTAGCTTCGATCCTACAATTGGTATCAGAGCCAGTTGTGAGGTAGTTGACCAGAATCAAGGCATTTTTCAAGCACTTTGTGAGTTTCTGACAGTTTTGCTGGATAAAATGGACTGAGAATTGGACATACTGTGTAAAAGTACCTAATAACAAACCCTTGAAAAGCTCAGACCTTAAATCAGCTAAAAAATAACCTAAAATGGCTCGAGAATAGGTTCCGCTTGTGTGTCACCCTAGAGGTTTCGCTTATTTGAACCTGGAAATTCAAGGTTTCGCTCAAAAGGTTTCGCTTCAAGTGCCATTTTCAGAGGTTTCGCTTGTGGATTTCCGTTTATTGTGACATTTTAGAAGGTTTCGCTTATAAGTTCCGCTTCAAATGTCTTTGCTTAGGTTTCGCTTGAAGGGTTTCACTTATTAGTCTTGTAGATTTTGCTAATAGGTTCCGCTTCAAACGTCTGTGCTGAGGTTTCGCTTGAAGGGTTCGCTTATCAGTCTTGAAATAGTTCCGCTTTTGAGGTCATTGTGTAGTTTCGCTTGGTTGTACATCACCTGGTTTCGCTTATACGTACACTTGGTGTTTGGTTTCGCTTATTTGACCTGTGTTAGTGAAAAATCTGTGTTTTGAGCATTTAGTCCGTTTTGTACGCGATCAAGTATTGAAAACTTAGTCTGTGTTCGAGTTTTGTCAACTAAAAATTGATAATCAAGATTTCTATAACATGTTTGCGGGAAGTGGTGCGGCTATTCAAAGTCCAGCCAGTATCGTACAGAATGTCAACATGGAAAATGAATTGGGAACAATGCAAAAGCCACCCAAACTGATGAGCTTAGATGAATATTCTGGATGGTCCGGAAGGTTTAAAAACTGGGTTCTGGCCAACCATTTCGAGTGTTGGATGAAGATCGAAAAGAAATACGTACATCCAGTTGATGGGCTCAGGATGGTTAAACATATTGGAAGCCTTATAGATACTGAACAGACAGAGTTTAAAGCTGAAAAGAAAATGGTGAGCATAGCAAGCCATTAAAGAAGACATCCTCGTATTGCTACAACATGACGAAAGTTCTCAGTCAATCTGGCAAGCGCTACAACTGAAGTTTAAAGGAAGTGTTTCTATGATCAAGAGCAAAAAGGCGCTTATCAAGAAAGAATTCGATATTTTTACTGGGATCAGAGGAGAGTCAACAAAACAGTTAATCGAAAGATATTGCCACCTTGTAGTTGAAATGAAAAGATTAGAAATTGAAAAAACAGATGAAGAATGGATTGATAAACTTTGTGATGCACTTCCATATGATGAGTGGGGAACGTATCTTATGATGCTGAAAAACAGTTCCGATTTTGTGAATCTCAATCTGAGTTCATTTATTGAAAAGATCGAAGCCCACGAGCTTGAGTTGTTGAAGATAAAAAAGATGAATTCTGCTAGCATGCAACAAGATGTATCTTTATACTACAAAGGCAGTCCTTCAGTTGCGAATCTTCAAAGCCCAAAGATACAAACAGGATTAAGTGCTGATAACACGTCAAATGCTACATCAAGTTCTCATCAATCAAGCAGTTCTACACCTTTCGCGAATTTTGAGCCGAATGTCAAAGTTCAGGAACAGTCTTCGCCTCAAAGCTCTACCGGATCTAATCATCAGGCGTATGTTTCTGGAGTACAGTATAATATTGCAGTGAACATCAAAAATGGAAACGAGATAACGGAAACTGCTGCGAAGCAACGTATTGCACTACTCGCTTCCGTTCTCGAGGCATATGAAGGTCTAGTTGCGGGGAAAATTGGAAATCCGGACATGACAAAGGAGGACTATGACCAAATAGACCCCGAGGAGCTTGAACTGATTGACATTAAATGGGGTATGGCAAGCCTAGTTCGTCGTGCTCAAAGGTTCATGGAAATCACGGGAAGAAACAGTTTATCTGGTCCGGATCAGAAGTTGGGATTTGATAAGTCGAAAGTAACGTGTTTCAAGTGTAAAGAACGGGGTCACTTTAAACGAGAGTGTCCAAACTGTGAAGTCAACAATCACCAAAACCCGTTGACCAATGATTACTATCGACAGGCAATCTACCATCGACCGAACCAACAGTAAAATGTTCAAAGGCCACAGATAGAAAACAAACCTTAATAGGCAATGATTGTGAATCAAGATGATGAACAGGTAGCTGCAGGTTTTAGCTGGGATAAATATATCTCTGGTAGAGATGATCAGGCCATGATGGCAGAGGTTGTTGAGATTTCTGAGGTAGTTTCTGAGCCGGAGGTTGTTGATGAAGTTGTTTCTGTAGTTGTTGAAGAGATTCCTATGGAAAAGGTTATAGATGTTGATGAAATAGCAGCTGAAGTATACTACTATCAATCACAACAGGAGGAGTTAGTTTATACTATGAAATCAGTTATGCCTCCTAATGTGTTTGATTCTTTTGCAGGTTATTTCGAGGAACCAAGAACCGGATCTTGTCCTAGATTTGAGGAGAAGAAAGAAGTCGTCGAAGAAGTGATTGACGTGTCTAAAGAGATGACCAGAGAAGTTCTGAAAGACATTGCAGACAAAGCTTTAATGGGAAAGCTTAAAGAGGTAGATTCAGAACCCAAGGAGTCACAGTCTGTCGATAAGGTGTCGGTTAACAGAGAGGAATCTGGAGTTCAGGAGGTCAAATCTGTCAAACAGTCTGTGTCTGAGTCAAAGCATGTCGGTAAAACTGTTTGTGATGAAAAGGTTGATGAAAAAGTTGTTCCAATCTCCGAAACGCCATGCCAACGTTGTTTACAACCATGCGTGGAGTGTCTTGAAAAAGAAACTAAGTATCGGGAATTGAAACATCATTCAGATATGATTAAGTTTGACCTTGAACAATTAAAAGAAGCCTATGATACCTTAGCCAGATCAATTAAGATGATTCAAAAAGAAAGTGTCGAAAATGATAAAGCTACTAAATTGGCTAAAGCTACACTGTTTGATAAACAAAGAGAAGTCAATTATCATCTTGACACAATTGTGTCACTAAGAAAAGAACACTGTTTGAATTGGCCAAGATAGAGAATGACAGGATTGATAAAAAGTTAATGAGCTATGTGGCTTCGTCTTATGTTTTGGAACAAATTGTCCCTCAACAGCCACATGCTACACCTGTTTTCAAGAGCGTTCCACCCCCAATGTGGAATCACTACACTCAGAAATATCCAGATGGGGTGGAAGCTGCTTTAAATCTTAAGTTGAAAACGATTGAGAGTGATTTACCTGACAGCATTGATATCACTTTCACTGCATCTGACACTGATAACGAATCTCAGGTTATCAAAAATGTTATCGATCAGGTGTTGGATGAGGAAAGTGAGAAATCTAAAAAGGCTCATTCTGAAAAGGCTGTCAGTGATTCTGAAGACGAAGGAAATTTCTTAGATCGATATGTACCGAAATCGGAAAAAAGTACGAATGATGATCCGATCATGGTGGTATACACTATGGTTGGAACTGACAAACTTTATTCCGACTTCGAGTACCCGCTTCAGAATGTCAAGATTGAAAATGTCGAGAACGTTTTTAAACTGGTTGAATTGAACGTTAACGAAATCAATAACAATGAATTCTTTTCGAAACTGAAAAAATCGTTTGTTACTTCACATCCCACAAGTTCCGAAAAGAAAGATGGGGTTGGTAAAGGTCAAAACAAGAAAAATCATCTTAAAAACAAAGGAATTGGGTTTGAAAAGAAAATGGCTAAACAAGTGGTTAAGCCAAAAGAAAAGATAGATGATGTTTTTGTTGCTGGTCCTAGTACTGATGTTGAAAAGGAATATATTTTTAGTCAAAAAGCTGTGGACGATTTCAATGCAGCACAGAAGCTTAAAGAAGAAACGGTCAATACTACTTTTGTCGAGTATGATAAAAGAGTGTGCTATCGCTGCAATGAGATTGGTCACATGGCAAAACAGTGTCAAAAAGTTTTTAAGAAACATGTTGTTGAAAAACCAGTTCAAAAACAAATGGTTGAGAAACCAAAGGTTGAAAAACCAAATGTTCAAAAACAAATGGTTCAAAAATCTCGACCTAAATCACAAGTTGTTTCAAAAGGTAAAAAGGAAATGGTTTCTCCGATCCGTATTTTGAAAAGAGGTGAATCGTTGAAGTCGGAGGATAAGCCGAAATCGACTTTCGAGATTGGCGAATCCTCTAAGATTAGAAAGACTTCAAAGTTTTACCCTAAGACGAAAATTTTTGAAAATTAGTCTTGGATCGCGAAATCGAAACCGTTGGTTGAGGTCAAGAAGATGGAGAACGCTTTGAAAAATGATTCAAATCTTTTTAAAGATGATGTGGTTGATTTTGAAAATGAAGTTGATAAGTTTCTTGATGAATTTCCTCCAATAACCAACAAAGTTAAAACAGTTGTGAAAGAAAAGATTCCAAATGTCATATTCGATTTTCCGAAAACAAATGAAAAGTGTGATGTTGTGTTCGGGAGTGTGTCGGAAGTAAAGAAATCATGGGCTTCATTGTTTGAATAAATTGTTTTTGATGTTTGCAGGGGCTGCCCAAGTCAATTCTTTCAAGATGGATTATGGACAGTGGAGCTTCATGTCATATGACTGGGACTTTAGCCCTTCTTTATGATGTTAAGTCAATCAATGGAAGCTATGTTGGGTTCGCAGGGAATCAAGGAGGTAGAATTGTCGGTCAAGGAACGCTTACAAATGGAGTGATCTCATTTGACAAAGTGAACTATATCGTCGAGCTGGAAAACAACTTACTGAGTATATCACAGATTTGTGATAAAGATTTCAGTGTACATTTTACGAAATCTGAATGTTTAGTGTTGAAACCAGGGTTTAAAATCCCTGATGAGTTGGTGTTGTTGCGCGCTCCGCGGGTAAATGATCTTTATATTTTGGACATGAGTGTCGCAATGCCAATAACTCATCAAAAACAGTGTTTTGTCACCAAGTCTAAAGCTACTGAAAAGGAGTCCATAATGTGGCACCGGAAAATGGGTCACATTCACGTGCATAAAATGAACTTTTTAGTACATAACGATTTAGTTGATGGTGTTAATGTGAAAAACTTCCATTTACTTGATGATTGTATTGCATGTAAAAAGGGAAAGCAGACTCGGAAGTCACATCCACCGAAGATGCTCAACTCTATCAGGTTACCTCTTGAGAGATTGCAAATGGATCTCTTCGGGCCTGTTAACGTCAAGAGCATTAGCGGGGATTTATATTGTTTGGTGGTAACAGACGACTTTACGAGGTTTTCGTGGGTTGTGTGCTTAGAACGAAAAGATCAAACATTCGAGTCATTGATGATGCTTTTCAAGAAGATGGAAACGGTGTACAAACTGCCAATCCGGAGGATTCGGAGCGACAACGGAACGGAATTCAAGAACAACAAGATGTACGAGTTCTGCAACGAGAATGGAATTCTTCATGAATTCAGTGCGCCATACACACCACAGCAAAACGGCGTAGCTGAACGAAAGAATCGGACCCTGATCGAGACAGCACGTACGATGTTAGCTGATTCCAAGCTACCAATCTACTTCTGGAGTGAAGCAGTTTCAGCAGCCTATTACACTTTGAATATAGTTCTCACTATCAAGAAATTCAAGAAGACTTGCTTTGAGCTGTTGCATCGTTACAAGCCAAACCTTGAGTTTTTAGAACCTTTTGGTTCACCTTGCACGTTTATAGATGAAAATGGTAAATTTGGAGCAAAAGCTAATGAGGGTTTCTTTGTAGGTTACGCAAGCCCGCTGAAGAGGGTGTTCGTACCATGTCTGGGGAAGGTGATTCAAGTCCAACATGTGGATTGTCAGAAGCACACTCCATCGCCACAACTTCCCGAAGAAAGAACTCTATTCGATTACGACAAACTCTGGGAGTCGTTTCAACTGCCTGTCGAGCCGAGTGATGAGGAACTTGCTTTTCTGTACCAGTATCAGCAATATACTTCACAAGAGCCTGTGTCTATTCCACTAGAAGTTTCTCAACCCACCGTGGGTACCCACGACAATGAAGCAGGACCAAGTGGAACTACTCATGAACCACCAGAGGAACCAACTCCGTCATTTGACGTTTCTGACGACTCAGAGGAGGAACCCGCTCCTACCTTTGACGAGGAGCCAAATGATACTTCAGAGGATGCTGTGGATGAAGCCGTTGATCTCGATATTTCGAATTTGGAATCGGAAGTAGTTGTACTTGACACGGTTATGCCACGGACGTTGTCTTACCACCCTTCAGAACAGATCATTGGTGACCTACAAAGTGGTGTCAAGACCCGACATCAAATAGACCAAGCTTTTACTTGTTTTTACTCTTCTATTGCTGATATGCAGAAAGAAGTCTCACTTAAATGTTTCATTTCGCAGATAGAGCCCAGAACCTACAAAGAGGCATTGACCGAAGATAGTTGGGTGAATGCAATGCAGGAGGAGCTGCAACAGTTTGAAAAACTGGGCGTCTGGAGACTTGTCGATCTACCTAAGAATCAGAAGTTAATCAAGAAGAAATGGGTTTTTAAGTGTAAGCGTGATGACAGAGGTGTCGTGGTGAGAAACAAGGCACGACTTGTGGTTCAAGGCTTCAGTTAACAGGAAGGAATAGATTACGATGAAGTTTACGCACCGGTTGCCAGACTTGAGGCAATTCGGATTTTTCTAGCCTTTGCATCTTGGAAAGATTTTAAAGTTTATCAACTTGACGTCAAATCTGCCTTCCTGTACGGCACAATCAGAGAAGAAGTGTACGTAGGGCAACCACCGGGGTTCACAGACCCACTACACAGAAACAAGGTGTATCTACTGGACAAAGCGCTATACGGACTGCACCTGGCCCCGAGAGCCTGGTACGAGACGCTTTCGACATACTTGCTGGACAACAGGTTCACAAGAGGCACAGTAGACAGCACTTTGTTCACCAAAGAAGAAGCAGGCCACTTGTTGATCGTGCAGATTTATGTGGACGATATCATTTTTGGATCCACCAACGACTATCTTTGCAAAGAGTTTGAGAAGGTAATGAAGAAGAAGTTCGAGATGAGTTCGATGGGGGAGATGAAGTTCTTCCTCGGGCTGCAGGTGGAACAATTGCCCGATGGAATCTTCATACACCAATCAAAGTATGTAAAGGACGTGCTCGACAAGTTCGATATGACAGATTGCAGTCCTGCATCCACCCCCCTCGTGCAGAATCATGGAATTTGTCCCGACGAGCAAGGTGTGAAGATGGACGAGACATTATACTGATCAATCATCGGATCGTTGATGTATCTCATGACTTCCCGTCCAGACATCATGTACCCGACGTGTCTCTGCGCCAGATATCAGTCGAATCCGAAGCAGTCGCACCTGACTATAGTGAAACGTATTTTACGGTATTTGAAGGGTTGCCCAAGCATCGGCTTGTGGTACCCTCGATCGGGTGACTTTACTTTGTCTGGTTTCGCTGATTCTGATTTTGGCAGCTGTAAACAGAATGCTAAGTCCACCACTGCTGGGTGCCAGTTCTTCGGAACTCGACTTGTCACCTGGCAGTGCAAGAAACAAACTGCAGTAGCGCTCTCCACATGTGAGGCTGAGTATGTCTCAGCTTCTAGCTGTTGCTCGCAGATTCTTTGGATCCAACAGCAGATGCGCGACTTCGGTTTGCAATTCTTGGATACACCAATTTTCGTGGACAATGAAGCAGCCATTAATGTTACTAAAAATCCGGTTCACCATTCGAAAACTAAACACATTGAAATCCGTCATCACTTTATCCGTGATTGTCATGAGAAAAAGTTAATTCGAATTGAACACGTTAACACCGATGATCAGAAAGCAGATTTTTACACTAAACCATTCGACAAAAAGAGATTTTATTATCTTTTGAAATTAAATGGGATGAAGAATCTGCAATCTGGGAGGGTAATCGAATGTGAAGCCGATTTGGGCGGCGATCTGACATGAACCTGTGTTGTGTTGTCAAATTTCTTTTGTACAGTTTTATTTTCTGCTTTTCGATAAAAACAAAAACACAAAAATATGTTTTAGTTTTAGGGGGAGATATATTCGCAGAAAAATACAAAAACATGATAAAATCAAAAAATACAAAAACAATAGAAAACCATAAAATCCAAAAACATTAGAAAATTTCAAAAAAGAGTTGTGTAGAATAGGGGAAATAATAGTACATCAGCTAGACGGACACAGTACGCTAAAGATTTGTATTGTAAAAAATGCAATTAAGCAGTCTCGCTAAAGATGTGCCGGTAGGTTTTTGCAAAATTAGTAAATCAGTTTGGGATATAAACATAAATTTCACTTGCGTTTACGTGGGGAACACCTCCAGGATATATAGGTAACCCCTGAAATCCTGTTTGAAAGGTCCCGTATTCTGAGATACTAGGTCTTTATACTCAGTGATATATGGGGTATTATCCCGGGACTTCTGCTGTATGGAAATACTGACCTAGTCCCGGATAATACTTTCTACAAAAAGCTTTGAAACATAAGCTCGCCCTCAGCATGCTGATGAAACAATAAAATTTATAGTCGCTGCTGTTGAAAACAAAAGATCCTCTAAAGGGGACACACCTTAAAGTCGAAGCCGTCATCTCTCTGCGTATACGGAAGTATCGACCTGAGCTCTCACGGCCCTTGCATATTACCCCTTAACAGATATCAGCTGTGGTATACTCACCTGTAATACTGAATACTGGGATTCAGATACGGGAGTATATACTGAGGTGGGACACATGTAGATTGTTAAGTCTTAAAACACTAATTACATATCCCGAACAGATTGAAAATTTTGTGAGAGTTTAAGTGGATCAGTATATCGGCAATCTACGCAAATTGTTTAAAAGCTTAGTATGAAATAAACAGCTTAACGGTGCTCGTGTCTGGTCGGCAGCTGATATGATCCCCTAACACACTCACAAAAATATTGTGTGTACATAGTTTCAGTTTATCCAGTTAAAATCCAAAAAGATTTTCTTTTCTCATCTTATTTTTCGACAACCGATGTTGGGAATTGGAAGATCAAAGCCTAAGTGCAGAACATGTCAGTGTTTTGATGAGGGATGGGTAAGCTGGAGATTGCTAACAGTGATTGGTATATTGTTTGAAAGTTAAAATGTGTTTGGAAGTTCAAATTGATCAGAAGTTCATTCAGTTGAACTGATTTCAGAAAGAAACGTCAGCAAACTTCATAAATCTGATCATCCAAGGCCATTAACTTGGACTTGGTGGGTCAAACAATTGACCAAGGTCATTGATTTGGACTTGGTCAACTGGGTGTGATGGTGGTCAATCTGAAAAATGTTAAAAAGTTAAACTTTTGAAAACAAGCTAGTAGTTTCGCTTATTTGTCATCCAAAACAAAGGTTTCGCTTATTTGGCTGCTTCACAGAGGTTTCGCTTATAGCTACATATGAGGTTCCGCTTATGTGTCAATGGTCACAAACGTGAAACCTCATCACATATATAACGTCAGAGGTTTCGCTTGTCGGTCACTTTCACCCTTTCGCTTATGAGTCAATTTCTCACCAGCGATTTGAAGCGAAACCTTATTTCGACCATTTTCAAGCGTTGTGCTGCCCATTTTTCATCAGTTTCTATTACATTATGTAACACCCCAAAATATGTAATTTATTTATATTACTTAAAAGTCTAGTCATGTTATATTTAACCTAGTTAAGCATTTATACTAGTAACTTGATTAGAAGGAAGGTTTATGACAAATAAACAATCTAAGTAAGTGTAGGGACCAAACCTGTTAAAAAGGATGAAAGTTTTAATTAAAACAAATAAAAGAAAAAGGGGAAAACAAAAACACACATCCTGGTGTGTACGTGGGATCGATCAAGAGCAGGGGGCCAAGAACAAACCCTAACTTTCAGAAAATCCCAAGGTTAGGAAGGAATTAAGGGCTTAAATTGATGCATGAGCTCCAATTTTTAACCATCTAAGCTTGTTCTGTGACAACCCTCACTAAACCAGGTATCCCTACGACTTAATTAATGACTAATTACTGTTTAATTACTGTGCTTGCTTGAAATTACTGATGAACTGCTACTTGATTTCTGATACTTGTACATACCTGCTTCATACTTTAATTACCGTCACTACATTATTTACACGCTGAACCTTAGTGACAAACATGATGCACAAAAGCACAGTAGCACTATGAACGGATAACCTATTGAACATGCTGATAAGCCAGCATCAGGCAGATATTGCCTCTAAGGCCTGTATGAGCCAGAAATATTTCACTACACCCATAGTGAGTGTAGGGATACAAGGGTTGTAGAACTGCGTCTCTAGGAATAAGATACAATGACAGGATGTGCCTAGGACATACACTAAGCACAAAACTCAGCACTTTAATTAACAATTCAGCTTTTAGCTAACTAATAAAGTGCCAAAACATGAGAAAAATATTACTAGACACTTTCCAAAGTGTCAGGAATAAGTTGTGTCACTAAAAATGGTATTAACGACACTCTAAAGCTTTGTTAAGCGCTTTAACGGATTACTATCCAACCGAACAACCGGACTATACCCGGAACATGAAAATATTGCCATTAACATTATTTATCTTTTTCTGAGCCAGTTAGGGTCCCTGAATACCCTAACACCCGCCATAAAGCACGACACACTACTAACCGGGTTAAGCACTTAACTAACCTAATTAACCTAACTAATAACTAACTAATTAGTTGAAAATGAACTAGAACCCCCCCCTCTTTACGAATTCGGTCCCCTAGGGGACATACATGGTACAATTTTGATTATTTTAATCTATTATGTTTAATATCTAAATGACATTGAAACCATTGGATCATAACTCTAAATATTGTCTATAAGAACAAGGTAATGCACATTTGATCATTCACCATCCAACTCAACACAAACACTCTCTCTTTCCCTCTCAAAGCTTTCGGCCGAGATCCCCTATATACATCCATCCATTTTTCGATTTCACTCATCACATTCCAACATCACACAAGCATTAAGGATCACGTATAAGGAGTCATGGTGCACTCGGAGCTCAAAGGACCTCGCTCTCTTGCTTTTATCCACCATATTTGCGTCTAGATTCTTCCCTAGCCTCGAGCTAGTGGTAAGTTACTTAAAACACCTTCTCGAACTAATTTAAAGTGGTTAAAAGGATATGTAACGGTTAAAACTCGTAATCTTACAAGTTGATGCGTTAAAGTTTACTAAAAACACTAATATGGAGGGTTAAAAGCTCATATGTTGTGTAAATGATGTAGTAATTGATTTGTGTGGTTATTTGGACCCGGTCTATGTTGTGGTAGCTCGGATCATCATTTAACCCGGTCTGGTCATGATCATAGATCATGACATAAGGTTGTTTTGAATGAAACAAGGGTTAAAGGGTGAAACTCTACCACACACGAATCATGAACTTGTGTAAAAGCGTTTTTACTTGTAAAATAGTGTTTAAAACTAGTAGATCTACGGAACTACAAGTGGTATTTTCAAAGGACCGAGTGTCAAGGAAATTATGTTTTCTAAAGACGGATCCTACGTTAACTAGAATGATTTTTAGAACACACAAGTGTGTAAGCACTTGTGTAGCACAAAAGTTTCGACAAAATAACAATTTTCGTAAAATTTACAAGAAGATGTAAAGACGGGATTTCTTTAAAAGCAAGGTTTATACGAAACCGGACTAATTTATATAAAGATCCGCTAAAAGTAATGGGATTTACATCATAATTTTAGAGAACTACAAGTTCATGTGATTTATGCGATTTACATATTTATTAACTAGTTTGATGTGTTGGACATTATTTTGATTGAATAAGAAAATTGTTGAATTGATTTGTAAAAGAAAATGATACGCTTGAAAGCGTGGCCACCTCTAGTTACAGAGGAAACTCTGGCGAAATTTTTTCCAAAAACCTAACACTTCGAATTATTTTCACTATAAGTGTTAGAAATACTTTTCGACATGTTTTCAAAATATATAAGTTTCGCCACGACTTTATTTACAAATATCGGAGGTGGGATTTTCACAAAATTAAACGTGATAAATATATATTTAGTAAATATATTTTTCACAACGTCAATTATCAACTATTTTGTGAAGTGTATAAATATTATTTTTAGGGTAAAAATAATATTATCGAACGTTAACGAATCCAAAATAATACGAACGCCTTCACGATAAATATATGAGTTACACCGGTAATTATCCACTCGATCGTTAAAACGTAACTTACGCATTTTACGGAAATATTTATGAACGCGTATTTTCATTAAAGTATTATTTTGGGAAAATTATGTGCAGCAAAAATATAATATTTTTGAGAAGAATATTTATATTTTGAAGTTAGAAGTAAGATATACTTTAAGTGAGACTTAATAAAATATTTCGAACACACATGTATTAAATCCCCCATCCTTGGGAAGGAAAATAATTACCAAGTATGCGCAGAATGTAAACACGAAATAGTTGTCTAACTATTTCCCAAAACTTCGACCATAAAGCTAAGGCACGGCCGTCCGTCTAATAGAGTTAGCACATGTAGGTCGTTGCACAGCTGCTTGACTTGGAGTATTACTTGGTAGAGACGCACCGCTGTGAGTTCATGTCCCCCTTTTCTCTTAACTGTTTTCAGTTTTCTAAACTGCGGGGGTGAAATACATGTTACTATGATTATGAATATTTTTTGCATGGTATGGTTAGCGTAAGGAGGGTTATTACTTAGATCATGTGAATGGGTAGGCGGAAACTTGAGGTCATTAATCCTCAGGGTAGGACCGAGGGGCAGGAGCGGTAGATCTACTTGGTGACTAATGTGTTTACCTGATTGTATGACTGATTATTTGTGCATATTTGCGTTTATGTTATAGACACATGGACTCGCCTGGTACTGGCGACTCAGACACCACAGGACCTAGACCTATAGTATCTAATGACCTAGCATCTTCAGAGCACGAGGTGCACACGTTGGACGTTTTTATCACGGACGAGGACGACTTCCAGTCCTTCGCGCTACCTGACGAGGCTGATGAGCTCGCCGATGGCCCTCTTGTTGAGTACCTACCGTTAGTGGAGATCCCTGCTCCCATACCCTTAGCTGTTTACCCTGCCTACGATTTACTTCTCGACGCCGAGGCTGACGGCGATATTGATCTGTTTGACGATGATCTCCTAGAGGACGATGAGGAGGGCGAGGCCCTCATAGCCGACGGAGGACTTTTACTGCTCGCAGATGCTCCAGCTGCGGAGTCACCTGCACACTCACCTGCTCCAGACTCCTTTGAGTCTGTGGCCTCCGCACCTTCCCACACTCTGAGCGCACAGCACTTTTCACATGGTTCAGATCCTGACCAGGCATCCTTTGTTGCCCCTATTCCTAGCTTTGCTTTCGACCATGATGATGTGGAGGATTCCGATCCTATCTTTCCCCCAGGGTTCGACCCGGATCAGGATATAGAGTTTATACCTATGGATCAGCCTATGGAGGATCCAGTCGACCCAGCTGACCCAGTGGATCCCATCGACCCTGAGTTTGACTTTGAGATGGCTTTTGATGATCCTGAGCCTGCCATCGCCCCTGAGCAGGCAGCCGCTCTAGACCCTGTGCTTGAGCATGACCCCGTTCATGTTGGCATGCCTATTGAGCCTGTGTTTGCTGACCCACCTGTTGATGATCACCCTGTGGATGCTCCGTTGTTGGAGGGCGATCATGTCATTACTGCTGATCATGTTGATCACCCACTTATTGCTGATGCACCCGTTCACCCTCTTGTTGCTCCCCCACCTGATCCCGTTCCACTAGAGCCCGAGCATGCACTGTTCGTGACCCACATGGATCCACGAGATGAGCACGCACAGCACGGGTGGATTCCTGCTGATGATGAGGTTCCATCTATTCCCCCTCAGATCACTGATACTCGTCACGTTGATACCTCCTTTTCATTCCCTCAGTTTACACCTCCAGCGCGACCTGGAGAGGGTTCCTCGGCCCATCCCTTTGGGCATGTGCCGACATCTGTTCCCTTCATGTCACAGTTTCCACCTATTTTACCCCCTGTTTCTCCATTTCATGTGGCACCTTTTGATCCAGCCAGGGAGCCGTTTCTCTGGTCATCACCACCTGTTATGCCACCGACCGACCCCTACCATCCCTTCCACATGGGGCACACTATTGAGGACGTCTTGATGTCTTTTGTCGCTCAGCATGAGGCACACACACAGCGCATTCAGGAGCTAGAGAGAGCTCAGCTGCCGCCGTATCAGTGCTAGGGTTAGACCCACTCTCCTTTGTAGCCTTCTCGACCTGTACCCCTAGATTATGCTGCACGCCTCTTTGCACTAGAGCAGCAGGTTGCTTCTTTCCTTCGTACTCAGAGAGCCATGGAGGAGGACTGGCTCCAGTTGCGTCGTTTGTTTTACACTCACTTTCCCCCTCCTCCACCGCCATCCGTATAGAGCTCATCAGTGCCGTTTGGGTAGACGTTGGTGAGAAGACGGCGATTGCTTTTGATTGCACAGCATTTTTGGAGACTACTTTCTGATTATGACTTTTGTTGATTTTGTACATGGGATGTAGTAACACTGATTTGATATAGTTTTTGGACTGGGGTGATGTAGCCCTTAGTCGATTGATGTTGTATGACACTGTGATGTACTTGTACACTTACTATGTGGTCTCGATATATGGCAATCGCAGTATTCTCATCATATTTGATGTTTGATAGGTTATTTATATTTTTATGACATGGGATGTTGTGTGAATGATATTTGTGACATGAGATGATATGTGAATGATATATTGATAACATGAGATGTTATGTACTATTACTATTATTATATACGTGCGCTTTACTATGGCCTGACCGACGTAAACACATCGTTAGAAGATGCCGCCGAGACGTCAACAACCCTAGATGCCTACCAATCAGGCAGAACTCCAGCAAATCATCGCTGCTGCCATCGCACAATACGCCGCCTCTCAAGGAGGGACTAGTGGAAGCAACTCTGGCAACATTGGCAACAACAACAACCCACCTCATGGGTGCACCTATAAGCAGTTTCTAGACTGCAAGCCAGTCAACTTTGATGGCACAGGAGGTGCTATCGCCTTTGTTCGTTGGGCTGAGAAAACTGAATCTGTTCTTCGCATGAGCAAATGCGCACTAGATCAGCAAGTCACCTATATCTCTGGGCTATTCTTGGATGGAGCCCTATCTTGGTGGAATTTGCAAGTACAGACATTTGGTGAAGCTGCTGCCTACGCGCTGACCTGGACCGAACTGAAGGAACTTATGCACAAAAAGTACAGTTCCCGCGCTGAAATCCAAAGATTGGAAACAGAGTTCTCGCATTTAAAGATGGAAGGTCCAAAGATCGCAGAATACGTTCAGAGGTTTCATGACTTATCGCATGTGGTACCCTACATGGTCACTCCAGAGTTCAAGAGGATTGAACGTTTTATTTGGGGATTTGCTCCTCAAATCATAAGCATGGTGACCTCCTCCAAGCCTGCGACTATTACTGAGGCGATTGATTTGAGCGTGGCTCTCACAAAGGAGGCTATTCGCCTGAACAAGTTTGATGAAGTTGAGCCAAAGACGAAAGAGACTCATGTGGAGTCATCAGGAGGTAACAAGCGGAAGTTTTCGAACTTCAAGCAAGGCACTAGCGGTATGGGTAAGAAAGGAGAAACAAGCACGCCAGCTCAGGTTACAGCTGGTAGTGAGAAGAAAGGAAAAGGATACATGGGCACCCAGCCCAAGTGTAATACCTGCCAGCGCCACCATTCTGGCCGTTGTGGTTTGAAAGTTTGTGAAGCTTGTGGAAAGACTGGCCACTTGAAGGATTCTTGTTGGGCCACAGCTGGCCAGAGAGGCCAGGGAAGATTCGGAAACAGAAACACCAACCGGGGCGGAAATGGAAATCGCCCACAAGGGAACAATGGAGGTGATGGAAATCGAGTTAACAATGCTAATCAAGTGGGCGCTGTGAATCGTAATCAGAGGAATAATCAAGCTGGTGGAAATGGGCAAAGATCCGGATGCTTCAACTGTGGTGATCTTGGGCACTACAAGAGGAACTGCCCAGAGTTAAACCAGGCCCGTGGAAGAGTGTTTAATATTGAAGCAAGGGAAGCGCGCCAGGATCCCAATGTCGTTACTGGTACGTTCCCTGTAAACCAACGCTATGCGTCCGTTTTATTTGATACTGGCGCCGATTATAGCTTCGTGTTGTTAGAGTTTAAGAATATGCTTGGTTTAGCCGCTAGTAAATTAGATATTCCGTACTCGATCGAATTGGCTAATGGAAAGTTGGTAGAAGCCAATGAAGTTATCAGAGGTTGTGTGATCGAATTAGGAGAGCGTGAGTTTGCTCTGGATCTACTACCAGTCCAGTTGGGAAGCTTCGCCGTGGTGGTAGGAATGGATTGGTTATCAGGCAACAAGGCTGAGATAGTTTGTCATGAAAAGGTTGTTCGTATCCCAACAGAAGATGGTGAAACAGTTGTGGTTCACGGAGAAAAGCGTGATACACCGTTGAGGATTATCAGCTGCCTCAAAGCGCGAAAATGTTTACTGAAGGGATGTGCTGCCTTTTTGGCACACATTGTAGATAAGAAAGCTGAAGAACCGAAGATCGAAGACATCCCTGTCGTGAGGGAATATCCAAAAGTCTTCCCATAGGACTTGCCTGGATTTCCGCCTCAGAGACAAGTGGAATTTCACATCGACTTAGTTCCAGGCGCCGCGCCTGTGGCTAAGGCACCTTATAGACTTGCCCCTTCTGAGATGCAAGAACTGTCGACACAACTTCAGGAGTTGTTAGACAAGGGATTTATCCGACCAAGCTTCTCGCCTTGGGGAGCTCCAGTCTTGTTTGTCAAAAAGAAGGACGGTAGTTTTCGTATGTGCATTGACTACCGGGAGTTGAACAAGTTGACGATCAAGAATAGATACCCTCTGCCAAGGATTGATGATCTGTTCGACCAACTGCAAGGTTCAAGCTTTTATTCAAAGATCGATCTTCGATCTGGATACCATCAGTTAAGGATACAAGAGTAGAGTATCCCGAAGACAGCCTTCAGAACTCGATATGGACACTACGAGTTTCTAGTCATGTCGTTTGGGTTGACAAACGCACCTGCAGTGTTCATGGATTTGATGAATAGAGTTTGCAAGCCGTATTTGGATAAGTTCGTGATAGTGTTCATCGATGATATCTTGATTTATTCAAGGACGAAGGCTGAGCACCAACAGCATTTAAGGGCCATTCTGGAATTGCTGAAGAAGGAACAGCTGTATGCCAAATTCTCGAAGTGCGAGTTTTGGCTACGTGAAGTCCAATTCCTTGGACACGTGGTGAACGGAGATGGAATTCATGTTGATCCCACAAAGATCGAAGCGATCAAGAATTGGGAAACGCCAAAGACGCCAACCGAGATTCGACAATTCTAGGGTTTGGCTGGCTATTACCGAAGATTTATTGAGGATTTTTCAAAAATCGCTCAACCATTGACGCTCCTCACGCAGAAAGATAAGAAGTTTGATTGGGGAATCAAACAGGAAGAGGCGTTCCAGATATTGAAGGATAAGCTCTGCAACGCGCCAATCTTAGCACTACCGGAAGGTACAGATGATTTTGTGGTATACTGTGACGCCTCACGTCAAGGATTGGGTTGTGTGTTGATGCAACGCCAAAAAGTTATTGCTTACGCGTCACGCCAGCTGAAAGTGCATGAAAAGAACTATACCACACATGACTTGGAACTTAGCGCAGTAATTTTTGCATTAAAGATCTGGAGACACTACCTTTATAGTACAAAGTGCACAATCTTCACAGATCACAAGAGCTTACAGCACATATTCAACCAGAAGGAGTTGAATATGAGACAAAGACGATGGGTAGAGTTGTTGAATGACTACGACTGTGAGATTAAGTATCACCCAGGGAAGGCGAATGTGGTCGCCGATGCCCTAAGTCGAAAGGAGAGGATCAAGCCCATAAGGGTTAGGGCTTTGGAAATGATTATTCAGACCGATCTTTCTTTGCGCATTCGAGTCGCGCAGAAAGAAGCTCTCAATGAGGAGAACCTTGAAGAGGAATATCTCCGTGGGATGGAGAAGCTATTGGTACCAAACAAGGAAGGAACGTTATGTTTTGAGAAAAGGATTTGGGTTCCTCTGTTTGGTGGTTTAAGGAAAGTTATTTTCGATGAAGCTCACAAATCGCGGTACTCTATCCCCCCTGGAGCGGATAAGATGTACCAGGACCTTAAGGAGTATTATTGGTGGCCTAGGATGAAAGGCGATGTTGCTGTTTATGTGAGCAAGTGTTTAACATGCGCTAAGGTTAAAGCGGAATACCAGAAGACTTCAGGACTTCTGCAACAACCGAAAATTCCCAAGTGGAAGTGGGAACAAATCTCCATGGATTTTGTTACGAAGTTACCAAGAACGCCAAAAGGCCATGACACTATTTGGGTAATAGTGGATCGATTGACGAAGTCAGCACACTTATTACCTATCAGAGAGAAGGATAATACGAGCAAGTTGGCCGAAATTTACATGAAAGAGATTGTTACACGCCATGGAGTACCTCTCTCAATCATCTCTGATAGAGACGGAAGGTTCGTCTCAAGGATTTGGCAATCCTTCCAGGAAGCTTTTGGCTCGCAATTGAGTATGAGCACCGCGTTTCACCCGCAGACCGACGGGCAAAGCGAACGAACGATACAGACCTTGGAAGACATGCTGAGAGCATGTGTGATAGACTTGGGCGGTAGCTGGGATAAGCATTTGCCTTTGGTCGAATTTTCATACAACAACAGCTACCACACCAGTATTGGTGCCGCGCCATTCGAAGCTCTATATGGCCGCAAGTGCAGATCACCGCTTTGTTGGTCTGACGCAGGTGATAGACAGTTAGTTGGTCCTGATGTGGTCCAGGAAACCACAGATAAGATTGCACAGATCCGAGATCGCGTCAGTGCGGCTCGTGACCGTCAGAAAGCTTACACGGATCGAAAAAGGAAACCTCTGGAGTTTGAGGTAGGAGATATGGTTTTGTTGAAGGTATCACCCTGGAAGGGTGTGGCACGCTTCGGGAAGCGTGGGAAGTTGAATCCGCGGTATATTGGCTCGCTCAAAATTCTGAAAAGAATTGGGTCCGTAGCATACAAGTTGGATCTACCTGCCGAACTGAATGGTGTTCACGATACGTTCCACGTATCAAATTTGAGGAAGAGTCCAACGCAAGATACCGTTGTCATTCCTACCGACGAAATTCATGTTGACGAGACGCTCCACTTCATTGAAGAACCTGTTGAGGTTACGGATTGGAAAGTGAACAAGACCCGCCGGAGCAGTGTCAAGCTCGTCAAGGTTCGTTGGAATGCCAGACATGGTCCTGAATACACCTGGGAACGTGAGGACCGGATGAAAGAGAAATACCCCCACTTATTTCCCAAGAATCCTGCGACTAGAAGCAGAACGTAAAATTTCGGGACGAAATTTTTCTAACGGGGGGAGAATGTGACAACCCTCACTGAACCAGGTATCCGTACGACTTAATTAATGACTAATTACTGTTTAATTACTGTGCTTGCTTGAAATTACTGATGAACTGCTACTTGATTTCTGATACTTGTACATACCTGCGTCATACTTTAATTACCGTCACTACATTATTTACACGCTGAACCTTAGTGACAAACATGATGCACAAAAGCACAGTAGCACTATGAACGGATAACCTATTGAACATGCTGATAAGCCAGCATCAGGCAGATATTGCCTCTAAGGCCTGTATGAGCCAGAAATATTTCACTACACACATAGTGAGTGTAGGGATACAAGGGTTGTAGAACTGCGTCTCTAGGAATAAGATACAATGACAGGATGTGCCTAGGACATACACTAAGCACAAAACTCAGCACTTTAATTAACAATTCAGCTTTTAGCTAACTAATAAAGTGCCAAAACATGAGAAAAATATTACTAGACACTTTCCAAAGTGTCAGGAATAAGTTGTGTCACTAAAAATGGTATTAACGACAGTCTAAAGCTTTGTTAAGCGCTTTAACGGATTACTATCCAACCGAACAACCGGACTATACCCGGAACATGAAAATATTGCCATTAACATTATTTATCTTTTTCTGAGCCAGTTAGGGTCCCTGAATACCCTAACACACACCATAAAGCACGACACACTACTAACCGGGTTAAGCACTTAACTAACCTAATTAACCTAACTAATAACTAACTAATTAGTTGAAAATGAACTAGAACCCCCCCCCCCTTTACGAATTCGGTCCCCTAGGGGACATACATGGTACAATTTTGATTATTTTAATCTATTATGTTTAATATCTAAATGACATTGAAACCATTGGATCATAACTCTAAATATTGTCTATAAGAACAAGGTAATGCACATTTGATCATTCACCATCCAACTCAACACAAACACTCTCTCTTTCCCTCTCAAAGCTTTCGGCCGAGATCCCCTATATACATCCATCCATTTTTCGATTTCACTCATCACATTCCAACATCACACAAGCATTAAGGATCACGTATAAGGAGTCTTGGTGCACTCGGAGCTCAAAGGACCTCGCTCTCTTGCTTTTATCCACCCTATTTGCGTCTAGATTCTTCCCTAGCCTCGAGCTAGTGGTAAGTTACTTAAAGCACCTTCTCGAACTAATTTAAAGTGGTTAAAAGGATATGTAACGGTTAAAACTCGTAATCTTACAAGTTGATGCGTTAAAGTTTACTAAAAACACTAATATGGAGGGTTAAAAGCTCATATGTTGTGTAAATGATGTAGTAATTGATTTGTGTGGTTATTTGGACCCGATCTATGTTGTGGTAGCTCGGATCATCATTTAACCCGGTCTGGTCATGATCATAGATCATGACATAAGGTTGTTTTGAATGAAACAAGGGTTAAAGGGTGAAACTCTACCACACACGAATCATGAACTTGTGTAAAAGCGTTTTTACTTGTAAAATAGTGTTTAAAACTAGTAGATCTACGGAACTACAAGTGGTATTTTCAAAGGACCGAGTGTCAAGGAAATTATGTTTTCTAAAGACGGATCCTACGTTAACTAGAATGATTTTTAGAACACACAAGTGTGTAAGCACTTGTGTAGCACAAAAGTTTCGACAAAATAACAATTTTCGTAAAATTTACAAGAAGATGTAAAGACGGGATTTCTTTAAAAGCAAGGTTTATACGAAACCGGACTAATTTATATAAAGATCCGCTAAAAGTAATGGGATTTACATCATAATTTTAGAGAACTACAAGTTCATGTGATTTATGCGATTTACATATTTATTAACTAGTTTGATGTGTTGGACATTATTTTGATTGAATAAGAAAATTGTTGAATTGATTTGTAAAAGAAAATGATACGCTTGAAAGCGTGGCCACCTCCAGTTACAGAGGAAACTCTGGCGAAATTTTTTCCAAAAACCTAACACTTCGAATTATTTTCACTATAAGTGTTAGAAATACTTTTCGACATGTTTACAAAATATATAAGTTTCGCCACGACTTTATTTACAAATATCGGAGGTGGGATTTTCACAAAATTAAACGTGATAAATATATATTTAGTAAATATATTTTTCACAACGTCAATTATCAACTATTTTGTGAAGTGTATAAATATTATTTTTAGGGTAAAAATAATATTATCGAACGTTAACGAATCCAAAATAATACGAACGCCTTCACGATAAATATATGAGTTACACCGGTAATTATCCACTCGATCGTTAAAACGTAACTTACGCATTTTACGGAAATATTTATGAACGCGTATTTTCGTTAAAGTATTATTTTGGGAAAATTATGTGAAGCAAAAATATAATATTTTTGAGAAGAATATTTATATTTTGAAGTTAGAAGTAAGATATACTTTAAGTGAGACTTAATAATATATTTCGAACACACATGTATTAAATCCCCCATCCTTGGGAAGGAAAATAATTACCAAGTATGCGCAGAATGTAAACACGAAATAGTTGTCTAACTATTTCCCAAAACTTCGACCATAAAGCTAAGGCACGGCCGTCCGTCTAATAGAGTTAGCACATGTAGGTCGTTGCACAGCTGCTTGACTTGGAGTATTACTTGGTAGAGACGCACCGCTGTGAGTTCATGTCCCCCTTTTCTCTTAACTGTTTTCAGTTTTCTAAACTGCGGGGGTGAAATACATGTTACTATGATTATGAATATTTCTTGCATGGTATGGTTAGCGTAAGGAGGGTTATTACTTAGATCATGTGAATGGGTAGGCGGAAACTTGAGGTCATTAATCCTCAGGGTAGGACCGAGGGGCAGGAGCGGTAGATCTACTTGGGTGTAGCGAGCCCAACCCCAGGCCCAGCATAACGGACCTCGGGGTGACTTTGTACCCAACGCATAAGTCTGCTAGTTTGAGCCTTCCTACTTGCATTTCACACATATCAATGGCCTTGCAAACCACTGGTGATCTCTTTTTTTCCTTATTTGCTACATACCAGGATTTTTATACAAACAAAGGTCTATTTGCTCACTTACACATGAACTCGCTCAACATTATTGTTGATTTTTCAACTTACATGTATTTCAGGGAATTAAAGGATCTGGCGCGGTATGACGCGTTTTCCCGCTGCACTAGTACGAGGTCATCCGGGTTTAGGGAATGTGACTCTTTCCTGGACAAGTCACAGTCCTTAAACCGTGTTTGTGTTATGTTGATGTTTGTGTTTGTTGAACAATGTTTATGTTTTAGGGTGTGTTCCCGTTGATACAATGTTATTGTACTTGGTTTTAAACTAAATTAAATGGATGATCCTGCATGGTTTTTATTCATATAGCTTTGTTATGGTTAAGCTATGGTATTAAGAAGTCACACCAAATTAACCACGCTTCCGCAAAGCCAGGGTGTGACATGTTCAACACAAGGTAAGTCGAAAATTCTAATTTGGTGGTTTGTAGAAAGTGGGTTTTAACCCAATCATGAACTTATGTAGAAATCTTGTGTAATCGTGAGTTAGAAATTCACAATAGATTGAGGATTTTGTTTAATTTCGATTGTTTGGGTGATTAGGGTTCATACCCACTTGTTGTAGGAATATGTTGAACATGGTGAATTATGATATTATGCTTATGGAGGTAAATTGATACATAATCTGAATGAGATAGGAAAAATTTAGATAGGATGAAAGAAAGATGTGAATTTGATTGCTTCTTGTTAGATTAGAAAGGGAACATGTAGAATTATGCTATGAACACTTGTACCTTGTGCTTTGTTGATATTGTGCACACCAAGTGTTTGACAAATTGCCTCAATGAAAATGTTAGTCTTGTAAGCCATAACTTTATGTGAATTGAATGTGATTATGAATGCGTGAAGTAAATTGTATGATGTTTAATCGATCGTTATGTGAAATTGAGTATGAAACATAATTTAAAAGAATGGATGGTTATGTGTAGGCGTTAAAGAAGAAAGTTCGAGTCAAGTGAAGCAACAAGGGAATGAAGACCGAGGTACGCTACTTGTACAAATTTTGGTTTTCATTATAGATATGTTTTTATCAATAAATATGTTAATTCGAATCAAGCATGGAAGAAGATGCATGTATAGACCCTTCTCTTGAACGGGTCGAATGATGTTATTGTAAGTCTAGAAGGAATGGTATGAAGTTCTGTTGGAACACATTACCGTGCAAGAATGAAAGAATGTAGTAAAGCACAAGTTGTGAATGTCACATTTGTTTCAAGTCCGTAAGTTAGATTCTTGAGTTAAAGAAAGTAATTTTTGTTCTAATGAGTTTTTGATGTTGTGGTCATGTAGGTAAATCTCATGTCTAGCTATCAAGCTTTGCCCGGTTCGAACACGCCTCAAGCCCGTCAAGCGTTCCGCATTTTGTAAAAGTCAATGTTTAATACTTTGTCACTGATGTTTACGTCTAGTAGTTAAACCTAGTTTCTGTTTTGTTTGTCTTTTGGAAAACTTGTCGTAAGTACGTACATAAACTTAATGGTTTCGTAAGTAAAAACATGGTATGTTTTGACGTGTATGTTGCGTCTTTTGATTGGTTGCGTATTTTTGAATAATATTTGATTATGAAAACCAGGGGACCACTCGTTTTACAAACGGGTCATGCCCAAATTTCGTTAGAAAAGTACGTTGTTATTTAATAAATTTAAAAAGAAAATTATGGACGTTACAAGTTGGTATCAGAGCCTAGGTTTGAGGGATTCAAGCATCAAATGCTTGAACTCAAACCGGAAGCTCATGTGAAGTGTGTGTTCGATCCGCGGCACGAAGCAAGTAAGTACCTTTAAAGTTGATTTTGCATTATGAATGAGTTAGTTAGGGAATGTTAGGGAAATCATTACAGGATGATGTGTAAAAGTTTGGGATGAAACGGACTGGTACGGGTTAAAACGGGTTGGAAAGATGGCTGCAAAATAAGAAATTTATCATAGTATGTTGGGCGTCACCGTAAGCTACGGTGGCTACCGTAGCTTACGGTAGACACTGGGACAAAAATCCTCTACCGTAAAGCAGTAGCCTCGCACCGTAAGGAAAAGGGTGCCACCGTAAGTTACGGTGGGCACCGTAACTTAGGTGGATACCATTTTCAGCCCATTTCAATTGTGATGTTTTGTTCGATATTTTCTATCATACGGAGGGTAATAGAATGTTATAATAAGAGTCTAAAGAATGATATTATGTATGCATATGGGGTTTTTAAAGGAAGTTATGTACTATTAGAATGATTTTATGATGGAAAGGATGATTGAATGCTTGAAATAAAGAATGATGTTTATGTGTAGATGACGGATACGAATGAGGATGAAGCAACACAACAAGAGCAGCTAAAAACTATGATCTCGGAAGAGATTGGAAGGGCAATGCAAGCAAGTATTCCTCATTTAGCCCAAGAAGTAGAAAGTCATGTGCTGGAAGTAGTAGAAACAATGATGGCGAGTAAGATGGACGAGTTGAAAGGAATGATTAGTGAAGTGCAAGGAAAGAAAGGAACTCGCAAATGCACATACAAAGAATTTATGGCGTGCAACCCGTTACCATTCAAACGAGAAATTGATCCTATAGCATGTCAAAGGTGGATTGCAAGTACGGAAGCGGTGTTCATAAGGAGTCATTGTGAAAAGGAGGATCAAGTGATGTTCGCCACCGGTTTGCTACAACTCCGAGCTAAAGACTGGTGGGATGTATATAGTAAAGAGATTGGGGAAGAAAAAGTTCAAGTCTTGACATGGCAAGAGTTCAAGGAACCTTTTCTAAAGTACCACTGTCCGCAATCTGCCATTGACAAGATCCAAGAAGATTTCTTACATCTTCGTCAGAAAGATGAAACCATAGATGAAATCACCAACGTTTTCCTTGACAAGCTGAAATTATGTAAAGATATAGCGGGAACAGAAAGGGTGAAGATAAACCGTTATTACGGTATGTTGAAGGCTGAATATCGGGAGTTCATAATTCCCGCTAAATGTGAAACTTTGAACGAGCTCATTGACTTGGCCCGAGATAGGGAGATTGAAATAAGAAGACAGGCGGAAAGAGGCGAGAAGAGAGTGTCTGAGAATGTTTCCAGCTCGAGCCCTTCAAAGAAATCAAAATTTCAAGATCAAAGCAAGAAGGATAAGGCGCAGGGTATTATTCCGAAATGCAAAACGTGCGGAAAGTTACATACGGGGGAGTGTTTGAAAGGGAAGAAGGGTTGTTACAATTGTGGTCAAGAGGGACACCCATACTATAGGTGTCCTAATCCTTCCAAAACCTGCTACAATTGTTTCCAACCGGGTCATATTAAGGCAGAGTGTCCCAAGCTTCAACAGAAAACTGATAAGAAAGCAAGAAAGGAGGAGGCCCCAAGAGCTAAGGGGAGGATGTTTCAGATCACGACTGAAGAGGCAAAGGACCTTCCGAATGTTGTATCAGGTATATTCTCATTGAACTTGATGCCTACGTACGTGTTATTTGATACTGGAGCCAGTAGATCGTTTGTATCAAGTGAATTAGTATCACACCCCTCTTTTAGAATCGAAAGAATGCATGTGCCTTTAGAAGTAAAGATAGCCGATAGCAAGAGTTATTTGTTGCACGAAGTGTGTAGAAATTGCGAAATTATCATTGAAGACGAGAAGTTTGCTATTGACCTTATTCCCATGGTATTGGGGGAATTTAAGGTTATAGTTGGCATGGATTGGGTAGCTAAACATCGTGCCGAAATTCAATGTGAGAAAAAGGTGATTCATGTGCTAACACCGGGAGGAAAACGAGTAAGCATACAAGGGGAAAGGAATATTAATTCGAAGCTTTGTTCTATAGTGCAAGCATACAAGTATGTACGAAATGGGAGCAAGGCATTCCTAGCCTACGTGGTGGATACTAAGCAGAATACCCCTAAGATAGAAGAGGTTGAAGTCATGAACGAGTTTCTTGATGTTTTTCCGGAAGATTTGCCGGGGCTTCCACCAGAACGTGAAGTGGAATTTAAGATTGAATTGTATCCCGATGCCAAACCCGTAGCCAAGGCTCCTTATAGGTTGGCCCCAACTGAAATGCGGGAGTTAATGGTACAAATACAAGAATTGCTCGACAAGGGATTTATACGCCCGAGTGTATCGCCATGGGGAGCGCCTGTTCTTTTTGTCAAAAAGAAAGATGGTTCGATGCGCATGTGCATCGATTATCGAGAGTTAAATAAGCTGACAGTGAAAAACCGATACCCGTTTCCCCGAATCGATGATCTCTTCGATCAGTTACAAGGGGCAAGTTGGTTTTCAAAAATAGATTTGCGGTCCGGGTACCATCAGTTAAGGGTGCGAGATGAGGATGTGGCGAAGACGGCTTTTAGAACGCGATACGGGCATTACGAGTTCTTAGTAATGTCCTTTGGATTAACGAACGCGCCCGCCACGTTCATGGATCTTATGAATCGAGTTTGTCGGCCCATGTTAGACAAATTCGTTATAGTTTTTATCGATGACATCCTGGTTTATTCCCGAAGTAAAGTCGAACATGCATGCCATTTATGTGAAGTTCTTGAAGTACTCCGCAAGGAGAAATTGTACGCGAAATTCTCTAAGTGTGCTTTTTGGCTTAGAGAGGTACAATTTCTCGGTCACGTGATTAATGTGGATGGTATCTTAGTAGACCCGTCAAAGGTGGAAGCCGTTATGAAATGGGTACCTCCAAAGAACCCAAGTGAAGTGAGAAGCTTTTTGGGTTTAGCAGGCTATTATAGGAGGTTTATCCAAGACTTTTCTAAATTAGCCTTGCTGTTGACCAAGTTAACCAAGAAGGATGAGAAGTTTTCATGGGGTGCAGATCAAGAGAGGGCGTTTCAAACTTTGAAAGAAAAGCTGTCGAGTTCCCCGGTACTAACCTTACCTGATGGAACGAAAGACTTGGTGGTGTTTACGGATGCGTCACACCAAGGGTTGGGATGTGTTTTGATGCAAAGGGGTAGAGTCATTGCCTATGCTTCTAGGCAATTGAAATCACACGAAAGCAATTATCCAACCCATGACTTGGAGTTAGCTGCAGTAGTGTTTGCTTTAAAGATATGGAGGCATTATCTATATGGTACGAAAAGTGCAATTTATTCTGACCACAAAAGCCTTAAATACTTTCTCGAGCAAAAAGATTTAAATATGAGGCAACGAAGGTGGTTAGAACTTCTTAAAGATTATGATTGTGAGATCCTCTATCATCCGGGCAAAGCTAATGTAGTGGTCGATGCCCTGAGCCGAAAGGATTACCCGCCTCCAATTCAAGTAAAGTCCATGAGGATGATAGTTACACCTCGATTTCTCGAAATGATTAAGGAAGCCCAAATCAAGTCACTAAGCGGAATGGATTCTAGAAAGGAAAGAACAAAGGGGTTTGTGGATAAATTCGAAGAGAGATCCGATGGAATTAAAACCATGTATGGTCGTATTTGGATACCTCGGTTTAGCGAAGCAAAGGGTGTATTACTCGAAGAAGCTCACAAATCTCGATTCTCGGTTCATCCTGGAGCTACAAAAATGTATTTGGACTTGAAGAAAAGTTATTGGTGGCCCGGTATGAAACGTGATATCGTCAAGTATGTTGCAAAATGTTTGACGTGTTTGCAAGTGAAGGGAAAACATCAGAAACCATACGGGAGGTTGCAACCGTTAGAGATTCCGGTATGGAAATGGGAAGAATTGACAATGGACCTAGTGACCAAGCTTCCTAAGACAAGGAAAGGTCACGATGCTATATGGGTGGTCGTAGACCGCCTCACCAAGAGCGCGTACTTTTTACCCATTCGGGAAGCTTTCTCTTCTGAAAAGATGGCGGAGATCTATGTTGACGAGATAATATCACGACACGGAGTTCCTGTAACTATTGTGTCGGATCGAGATACCCGATTCACATCTCGATATTGGCAAGGTTTTCACGAAAGTATGGGTACAAAATTACATTTCAGTACCGCCTACCACCCCCAAACGGATGGTCAGTCTGAGCGAACCATTCAAACACTCATTGACATGCTGCGAGCATGTGTGATAGATTTCGGGGGAAGCTGGGATGACCACCTACCATTGGTGGAATTTTCATACAACAATAGCTACCATAACGGCATTCGAATGGCACCGTATGAATTGTTGTACGGAAGGAAGTGTAGAACTCCAATTTGTTGGGGAGAGGTGGGGCAGAGAGAAATTGCACCCAATGAGGTGGTAGCTAAAACTAACGAAAAGATCGATCTTGTGCGAGCCCGTTTAAAAGCGGCTCAAGATCGACAAAAGGCCTATACAGATCGAAGGAGGCGACCTATCGAATTTCAAATAGGTGATTATGTGTTATTAAAGGTTTCCCCATGGAAAGGTATAATTCGTTTCCGTAAGCGAGGAAAACTAGGTCCCCGCTACATAGGACCTTTCAAGATTTTAGCCCGGGTTGGGAAGGTAGCATATCGGTTGGAATTACCGCCAATTCTAGATGGAATACATGACACATTTCATGTGTCACAATTGAGAAAGTGTTTAGCGGATGAGACGGCATACGTGCCTCTTGATGATATTGAGTTAGACGAAAAATTGAATTATGTTGAAAGACCGATAGCTATCAAAGATTCCAAGGTAACCCACCTTCGGAACAAAACAATAAAGCAAGTCTTGGTGCAATGGCAACATCGGAAGGGATCGGATCTGACTTGGGAATTAGAAGATGAAATGAGGAAGCTCTACCCGACATTATTTGGTACGTATTACGGTTTCGAGGACGAAACCTCTTTTAAGGGGGGTAGACTTGTAACACCACAATATATGTAATTTATTTATATTACTTAAAAGTCTAGTCATGTTATATTTAACCTAGTTAAGCATTTATACTAGTAACTTGATTAGAAGGAAGGTTTATGACAAATAAACAATCTAAGTAAGTGTAGGGACCAAACTTGTTAAAAAGGATGAAAGTTTTAATTAAAACAAATAAAAGAAAAAGGGGAAAACAAAAACACACATCCTGGTGTGTACGTGGGATCGATCAAGAGCAGGGGGCCAAGAACAAACCCTAACTTTCAGAAAATCCCAAGGTTACGAAGGAATTAAGGGCTTAAATTGATGCATGAGCTCCAATTTTTAACCATCTAAGCTTGTTCAACACAAGGTAAGTCGAAAATTCTAATTTGGTGGTTTGTAGAAAGTGGGTTTTAACCCAATCATGAACTTATGTAGAAATCTTGTGTAATCATGAGTTAGAAATTCACAATAGATTGAGGATTTTGTTTAATTTCGATTGTTTGGGTGATTAGGGTTCATACCCACTTGTTGTAGGAATATGTTGAACATGGTGAATTATGATATTATGCTTATGGAGGTAAATTGATACATAATCTGAATGAGATAGGAAAAATTTAGATAGGATGAAAGAAAGATGTGAATTTGATTGCTTCTTGTTAGATTAGAAAGGGAACATGTAGAATTATGCTATGAACACTTGTACCTTGTGCTTTGTTGATATTGTGCACACCAAGTGTTTGACAAATTGCCTCAATGAACATGTTAGTCTTGTAAGCCATAACTTTATGTGAATTGAATGTGATTATGAATGCGTGAAGTAAATTGTATGATGTTTAATCGATCGTTATGTGAAATTGAGTATGAAACATAATTTAAAAGAATGGATGGTTATGTGTAGGCGTTAAAGAAGAAAGTTCGAGTCAAGTGAAGCAACAAGGGAATCAAGACCGAGGTACGCTACTTGTACAAATTTTGGTTTTCATTATAGATATGTGTTTATCAATAAATGTGTTAATTCGAATCAAGCATGGAAGAAGATGTATGTGTAGACTCTTCTCTTGAACGGGTCGAATGATGTTATTGTAAGTCTAGAAGGAATGGTATGAAGTTCCGTTGGAACACATTACCGTGCAAGAATGAAAGAATGTAGTAAAGCACAAGTTGTGAATGTCACATTTGTTTCAAGTCCGTAAGTTAGATTCTTGAGTTAAAGAAAGTAATTTTTGTTCTAATGAGTTTTCGATGTTGTGGTCATGTAGGTAAATATCATGTCTAGCTATCAAGCTTTGCCCGGTTCGAACACGCCTCAAGCCCGTCAAGCGTTCCGCATTTTGTAAAAGTCAATGTTTAATACTTTGTCACTTATGTTTACGTCTAGTAGTTAAACCTAGTTTCTATTTTGTTTGTCTTTTGGAAAACTTGTCGTAAGTACGTACATAAACTTAATGGTTTCGTAAGTAAAAACATGGTATGTTTTGACGTGTATGTTGCGTCTTTTGATTGGTTGCGTATTTTTGAATAATATTTGATTATGAAAAACAGGGGACCGCTCGTTTTACAAACGGGTCATGCCCAAATTTCGTTAGAAAAGTACGTTGTTATTTAATAAATTTAAAAAGAAAATTATGGACGTTACACATTATTAGTATATCAATCATGGGCAAGGTAAGTCTTCGTTCAATTTGTTCGATTTCATGCTTTATTTGACATGTCGGCACATGTTATAGAAATGAACATAGATTTAGGCTTGTTTAGGTGAAATTGAAGCTTGAAAAATGATCATGTGCAGTCGATTTAGTGTATAGATCATGATGGTGTATGTTAATTGCTTCAAAGTTGTTGTCTGATGTTGTTTATTGATGTCCGAAGGATACGGCTGTAGATCTAGGGTAATTGTTAAGTCAAAAACGTAATCAGAATCAACCCCTAGTGTCGGTTTTGTCATGTTGATAGATTAAGGGGTTCAATTTTAGGATTTGATCAATTTTGAAGTGTTTGTTGAAGGTTTCGCTTAAACGATCATATTTCAGATGTTTTACTTATCTGTGCAGTGATGTTTCCGCTTTAAGTGCATTTGTGGTTCCGCCTTGTATGTTCATGTGTGTTCCGTTTATATGTACATTCACATGTTCCGCTTGTAAGTTCATTCACATGTTCCGCTTGTAAGTTCATATTCACAGTTCCGCTTGTATATGTTCCGCTTGTATGTACAGTGTTATGTTTCACTTGTATGATCATCATAGTTCATCAAGGTGTTCCGCTTGTAGGTACATTTACTTGTTTCGCTTATAAGTACATCAAGGTGTTCCGCTTGTATAATTCATTACATGTTTCGCTTATAAGTACTTTAGATGTTTCGCTTATAGTGCACTTGAAAAACTTTAATGTTTGAAAAATTTCTAAGTGTCTGAATCAATGTGTTTGTGATTTGCAGGTGTCTAATGTGGTATTTGATCCTCTTCACAACAGCTGTTGTGATTTGGATGTTCAAAAATATCCAGAACTTGTCAATTTCAGTGGTATTTTGGAGTTCATGAGACGTATTCCCATTCAAAAGGCGTTGATTGATCAAAGACCGTTGTATAGATCTCATATTGAACGCTTCTGGAAGAATGCCGTCTACGATGAGCAGAATAAAGTTATTTCTTCAGTGGTAGAAGTACATGGCATGTTGGAGAAAATTCTTGTTACTGAAGCTCTCATACGTGAAGTGATTAACTTTCCTGATGACGCAGATTCTCCAATGAGATGTCCAGAAAGAATGGTGAAGGGATGTATGTTGAGAATGGGATATCAGGGAGCGTTAAATGCCGCAAATTATTTGAAGTCAAAGTTTACTAAGCCTTACAAGTTTTTGATTCATTGTATTCTGATGGCGTTAAGTCACACCAAAGGAGGTTATGATGCAATGAGAGACTACCAAATGAATATGGTGACTGCATTGGTGTTAAACAAGAAATATAACTTTTCACATATCATATTTCATTACATGGCCGAGAACATTACATCAAAGGTCAAGTCTTGGACGTATCCGAGGTTCGTTCAGATGTTGATTGATCATGCGTATCCTGAGATCGACAGAAATATAAAAGATGATTTATTGGTGCAATCACACATGAATGAAGTTTCTATCAAACAGCTTGTGAGATATCATCCGAACCATCCAGAACCAAAAGTTGATGTTGTATTCTTTGGTTCCATTAAAGATGCAAATTATGTCGATCCAGATCCAGTTGAACACCAGAACTGGAGGAATGAAGATGAGATGAAAGAAGCGGCATATGCTGATGAGTTGAAAATTCTTGCAGAGTTCAAAAACACAAAGAATGAGTGGTATGTGAAAGAAACTGGGAGACGACGCAGGAAAGCCACTCCTATTGTTAAAGAAGGTGAAGGATCGTCATCAAAACCTAGAATGAAGCAAAAGAAAGCAGCAACAATGTCTTTGATTGATGAACCGGAAGAAGATAATCCGGTGGAAACTGCTGAAAAGGAACAAGTGACAGCTACTGAAGATGATCCATTTAATACTGATGTTTTGTTTGATACGGATGTCTTGGAAACAGGGCCAGAAATTGTTGCTGATGTTGATAAAGTGGTAAATGTTGAAAGTCAGAAAGAGAAAGAAAAGATTGTTGAAGATATTGAGGGTGACGATGTAGATAAGAGTACAACAAGTTCATCAAGTTCTTCAGATGATGGTATTGATGAGATTGAAAGTCGAAAAAGAATTCAAGAAGAGATAGAAAAAGAGAAGTTGTTAAGAAAGAGAAAGAGACAAGAAAAGGACGATGATGATGTCTATGTGCCTTCTCCAGAGCATGTCTCAGGATCACAATCTTCTCCAAGAGTTAGAAAGAAAGCTGGAGGTCGAAAGAAAGTAGTTTCTCCAAAGATTGTCAAAGCTACTCCAAAGATCAAAGTAACGAAGACTGTGCTCAAAAAGAAATCAAAACAAACCAAGAAACCACCTACACCACCACATGAACCAACACCACCACAATCACCTATCCAATCACCACCTCGACAACCTACTCCACCACAACAATCCTCACCACCTAAACAACCAACACCTCCAAGACAATCATCACCTATTCATTAAACACCACCACAACAACCTTTTGTTACCTCACAAGAACTATTTCAAACACCTCCACTCACCCAAATGCAACCTGGTTTGTCTAGCAGAGGTCTTTATACTCCACATGATAATCTTTTAGATGTTGGAGATTTTGATTTTTCCAACACTTCACAAGTCAGAAATATTGAAAAGAAAGTTGAAGAAGTTGTTGCTGAAAACAAGAGGCTAGCACCTGAAAACAAGAAAGTGTCTGATAGGGAGAAAGCTTTAGAAATGCGTGTGAAGAAGCTGGAGATTGAAAACAAAGAGTTGGTGAAAAGGATTGACTCTGATCAATCAGAAATTGATATCTTGAAGGTTAAAGTTGCTGAACTTGAAGAAGAGAAAACAAGACGTGATGAACAGAATGAATACTTCAAGTTAAAGAACAAAGAGCTGGAAGCAGCTAAGAAGGCAAGAGATCATGAGTTCTACATGCTGAACAAAGTAGTTGAAAGCATGCTTGGAACATCTATAGAACAAAAGTTTGAAGAGCTACAAGTTGAAGAAATTAGAGCGCAACGTCAAGCAGAAATAGAGAAAAAGATGCAAGATAAAGGTAAGGGAGTTGAAGGAAGTTCAGCTGTGACTGAAAGATCAATAGTACCTTCTATGGTGGTTGATAATCCCGAGCCTATTTCTGCTATTTCTGGCCTTTTTGAAGATGATACTCCTATGAATGAGTTGATTGGACATAGTGATGATGATGATGATGAAGAGGAGGATGAAGAAGATGAAAAAGTATTCTCTGCGAGCAGTCATTGATCTGGTAAAGATGATGATGATGATGATGCTCAGGGAGGTACAGGTTTGAAAGTTACAGAAGCTTCCACTGAGAAAACAGTTGATGATTTGATGAATGATTCGGTAAATGAAGAATCAGGGGAAGCAAGCGGAAAGGGGGAGTCTAGTAAAACTCAGATCGTTGAACATACTGAAAAGTTAATCTTGGGATTAGATGTTTACAGAGAAATGATGCATACTGTGGATCCTGAGTTCAAGTTCGACTTTGAAGAAGAGTTGGAGTCTTTTGATATCAATCAACAGCCTGAATACACGTATAAGTATGTTGAAGAGGCTGATAAATACGACAGAGTTGAAATTGAAGACTGGACGGATGATGAAGATGTGGTTGAAGATACTTCTAAGTTTCCTACACTTATGGAGTTCTTTGCTGAGGAAAATAGAGAAGAATTGAGACAAAAGGTGACTGAGGCAGTGAAAGAAAAGAACTTCGAGAGCACTCAAAAGGAAATGGAAAAGGAAGATAGATCGAAGTGGTTCAGAAAGAGTCATGAGAGAAAGTTTAAGAGACCTTTGAAGTATTATCAGCGTGATAAAAGTGTGTCTCTCGGTGATATCATCAGTTGGGGTTATTTACCACAAGTGAATGCGTATGCGATTAGACGAGAATGCGGAGTTCAATACTTTGAACGTTTATATGACATTATGTCATTACCTTGGTGGGATGTAGATGAGTTACCGAAGGTAAGATGTTTGGATTATCCAGTTCGAAAGAATGATGTTGCAATGTGGGGTTACATCAAGTTTGAGGCAGTGAAAGAAAAGAACTTCGAGAGCACTCAAAAGGAAATGGAAAAGGAAGATAGATCGAAGTGGTTCAGAAAGAGTCATGAGAGAAAGTTTAAGAGACCTTTGAAGTATTATCAGCGTGATAAAAGTGTGTCTCTCGGGGATATCATCAGTTGGGGTTATTTACCACAAGTGAATGCGTATGCGATTAGACGAGAATGCGGAGTTCAATACTTTGAACGTTTATATGACATTATGTCATTACCTTGGTGGGATGTAGATGAGTTACCGAAGGTAAGATGTTTGGATTATCCAGTTTGAAAGAATGATGTTGCAATGTGGGGTTACATCAAGTTTGAGTCATTGAAAGAATTTCGTAAATGGAAGCCGCATCATCCAAAGCGTGTACAGAGGGTAGATCCAGATACCGGTGTTACAGAGACTATCCTTAATGTCAAGCCTCCAAGAACAATGAAAACAATTCCAATGCCTCAGATGGAACAAGACTTTTATAAAGGCTTCATTGGTTGGGTGTATAGTTGTGTTTCTACCGAAGCGGTAATTACTTACAGAGCAGGAGGGGAGATTCGAGAGATACATGTTTATGATCCCATGTGGCTTGTAAATTGCTCTGCAAAAGATATCGAGTGTCTTTTCATCAACAAGATTCACTATCAACCAGCAGATAGAGAACAAGCGAAGCAGTTTCAACGTGTTGTTTCCCTTTGCTTTCAGAAAAGTATCAATTCTGAGAGTAAATGGAAATCATCTTGGTGGTCGCTTGACGAGAAGATGAAAAGGAAAGCTAAACGTGAACGTCAAAAGCTTGACGAAAAGAAAGGTACGTTTTTGAAGATGCAAGCTGAAGAAGAGAAAGCGAAGAAGAAAGAGAATGAAAGAATAAGGGTTGCGCTTAGCAGGAAGCCGAAGCCAAGGGAAGAGTCGTTCAGAGCTGTTTGAAGACCCGAAGACTAGACAAAGACTGCGGCTTTATCCAAGGGAGAGTTTGTTGGTGCATAATGTCTAAAGCCTGCGTCTTAGTTGTAGTTGATTAATGTATAGGGTCTATTTTGGTTAATTATGTATTGTACAGGGGTTAAAGGTGTATTTGTATGATTTTCATGTTTAGGTTTCGCTTGAATGGACATATGACATATAAGCGGAACTACTTGATAAGGTTTCGCTTATATGGTCATGACCATTCAAGCGGAACTACATCACCTATATAAACCCCAAGTGTTTTCTCATTTTGGACGTCGATGTCACAAGTGTAGCCGACCTGCTGACCTTGTATTTTGTGAAAGTTGAATGAGAAAACGGTGTTAAAGTGTATCTCTTCTGTTTCTACTCATTTCTTCTACAGTTTTGCTTTGATTCATGCCAAATATGTATTTCCGCTACATATTCGGTAGGTGCTAGCTCCGATTGTCTCAAACGAAGGACAAACTCGATCCTACAGTACCTCTTAAGGATATAGAGGTAAATGAACAACTTAAGTTTGTAGAAAAACCTCTACAGATTGAAGACAAGAAAGTCAAGAACCATAAGCACAAGAGATTAGTTCTAGTCAAAGTGAAATGGGACTCCAAAAGAGGACCAGAACACACGTGGGAACTTGAATCAGAAATGCAAAGGAAATACCCACACCTGTTCCAGTAGATCTCGAGGACGAGCTCTAAACAAGGTGGGGAGGATATAACAACCCTCGAAATATTTTCGACACCTCTAAAATATATTAAAATGTCCCAATATGTCTTATAATATAACCCGTATGCGAAAACCGGGCCCAAAATACGTTAAAACATTGAGAATTAAATAAAAACAAAAATTTTTGTGCTGTCGCAGGGCGCGACGCCCCTAGCTACCATTTTCGCGGGCCGCGACGAACCTGGCCACCTGCCCTCCTCCGGAAGGCGAAGCTAGACTGGTGACACGTCAAAGCTACGGCCTACACCCCCTATGTCGCGGGGCGCGACGGCCCCCCTGGTCTCCGTCGCGGGGCACGACGCCTCGTCTGATCAACCCTATATAAGAAGGCTTCGAGCCTTCAGTCCCAAATCGTTCTTTCTCTCTCAATTTTCACATTGTAGGCATAATCTCGGGTATAATACCCCCATAAATAACGAAGTTCTGCTCCGTTGTAAGTATCATAACCCCTGGATACGTATTAGATACGTTGCCCGATTGATCTAGGGTTCCATAACGGCTGTCGTGGTTCTACCCGACGTAGTCGTTGGAATGCCGTCTCGGGGAGGGTATTACTAATGTTAAAATGGGTTATTATACTAACACGTGTGCATTTGTGTAAATTATAGATAATTCCCAGGAAATCCTTACAGAAAATCTAAAACAGCAATGTGAGTAATCTCCTTTTTGTAAACAGTTTTTACCAAACCTTAAATACTTTACAATGCAATTTAGCAGTGATTGAGTCTTTGTAATTCTACAATTACTGCCGGTATGTTGGGGTTTTGAATAAAAAATGTGAGACACGTTACCATTGGACGAAGAGTTAGCCAATGTGTAATATGGCCCACCAGTTAGGATTTACAGTACTGAATGAGTAATTGGGTAGATGTAAACATTGTAATCGCTCTCAATACTGTTTAAATTAATAAAACTTTTCTTGATTGAACCGGGATTCACTCACTAGTATTTCCCACTGACAAAATGTTTTTAAACGCGTTTCAGGTAACACAATGTCAAAGCCAATTAGAAGCCGATTGGACAGCACCGAAGGCTTGGAAAAGTGACTATAAAAGTTAACTAAATAAAGAAGGCGTTTTATTACAATAAAATGGGATTTATCCCTATAATTCAGTTTGTAATGAAAACTTGGGTTTTACCCCAATGTGTTTATTTATATAAAATGTGATGTTTTACTCCGATAAAATATTTCCTAACAACGATCCTGATGAAAATTCCTCTGCCAAATTAATACACACTGATACCACCAACACCGTTTTTCACGGCCGCCCGTTCCCGGGACAGATAGGGGGCGGGGGTTGCGACATATTACAACCATCAGAAATTACATATTACACACCCAAACATAGTACATCGAAACTGCACCAATTAATTAAAGATTTATGTTTTTGTCTTCCTTTTTTTATTTTGTTTGACAATAGGTATAAATGTATAATTATACAATTATATTATACATTATACATTATACATTATACATTATATTATACAATTATACAATTATACATTATACAATTATACATTATACATCATACATTATACATTATACATTATACATTATACAATTATACAATAATACAACTTAATGAATAGTACTTTTAATTCTATAATAATATATATAGTTTTTTACTACTTTTATTATTTAATATTTAATAGTTAGTTTAATTTTTTTAACTACAAGTTTTTTTAATGATACTACTTAAAAAACAAACAATTATTATATTATATTATACATTATACATTATATTATATATTATATAATTATATTATACATTATATTATATTATATAATTATTAATAATACAACTTAATGAATAGTACTTTTAATTCTATAATAATATATATAGTCTTTTACTACTTTTATTATTTAATATTTAATAGTTAGTTTAATTTTTTTAACTACAAGTTTTTTTAATGATACTATTTAAAAAACAAACAATTATTATATTATATTGTACATTATACAAACAGTTATTATACATTATACATTATATTATACAATTATTAATAATACAACTTAATGAATATTATACATTATATTATACATTATATTATACATTATACATTATACATTATACATTATATTATACATTATACAATTATTAATAATACAACTTAATGAATAGTGCTTTTAATTCTATAATAATATATATAGTTTTTTACTACTTTTATTATTTAATATTAAATATTTAGTTTAATTTTTTTAGCTATAAGTTTTTTTAATGATACTATTTAAATAATAAACAATTACTATATCTTACATTTTTTAAGTACATTAATATTTTAGTATTATTTATTTAATTTTACTAATATTTTTTTTGTTTATTTTTTAACTATTAGTTTTTTTAATTATATTATTTAAAAAATTAATATACTATACAATACAATTATTAATAATACAACTTAATGAATAGTGCTTTTAATTCTATAATATATATATATATATATATATAGTTTTTTACTACTTTTATTATTTAATATTTAATACTAGGTTAGAACACCGTGTATTACACGGGTTGAATAAATATAATTTTATATACTAAATAATAAAAAGTTACATCTTTAAAAACTTGTGCATTGCACGGATTGGATAAACACATGTATTATATGGCTTGAATACATATAATATAATTGGTTAATACAAACACTTATTAATATATGTTTTTGAAAAAAATGAACTTTGATATATTATATACTTTTTATAACATTTAACTTTGTTTCTGATTTATTATTATTAGGTTAGAAACTTGTGTATTACATAAGTTATAACATTTACTTTGTTTTTTTTATTTATTAATAGGTTAGAAATTTGTTTGTTACACTTGGCTGAATCAATGAAATATAAATAGTTATAAATAAACAGAAAAACAAAAGAAATAGTTTAAATAAAGGAATATTAAATTAATAAGAGATAAGAGAAAAAATAAAATAAAATATTCTTATTTATTTAAAAAAACTTATAATGTTCCGATGTTGGATATATACTATGTTGCTTCATATAAAGATTTGTGATCTCAAAACTTACTTTTTTAAAAATATTTTAATATATTTTTCATTCTTTCTTATTAAAAGAAATTTATAGTGTTCCGATGTTGGATATATATTATGTTGAATATCCATAAGTATTAAATTTAAATAAAAATTACTATCTTTAAAGATAAGTATTATAAAGAACCAATAAGTAATATAAATAAATAATAAGATATTTTATGGAACTTTATCCGTAAAAATGTAAAAATGTTTGAAACATATATTAAATTTAATAATTTAAATTAAATAATAATTATAAGGATAGATGGTCTAGAATAATGACAATTGTCCCCAAAGTGGTTTCTTTTATTATATAGTACTAGCGGTAAGACCCGTGTGCAAACACGGGTCGTTTCTTAGAAAACCATGCGTAGCCCATATTGACAGAGAGTAAAAAAATAATTAGCGCAGACTTATAAAATTGATATACACTAATGGTCAATAGGTTTATTCAACAGCAATTCCATTATGTTAATAGCAAACTACTGTTGTCTATTAACTGTTAAAAACCTCTGTTGCTTTCCAACAGACTTTCCTAAAAAATGTTATCCATTATCTCCAATAGAACTTGCCTGATGGATAGATATTAAAAAGATATGCATGTTAGTCAACATATGTTAAAAAGGTCAGTCAACAGAAATTACAAAGGTTAGTAAACAGATGTTAAGAGAATAATATTATTAACAAAGAATTTAGTACTCTCATTAAAAATGAGAGCTGCAAACACGAGTCATTTCTAAGACAAACATGCATAACACATATTAATAGAACATATAGATACGTGCATAGATATTGTACCAAAAGGTGTTATCTATTATAGCTAAAAGACAACTATAAACATAGAATATCGGTTAATATATCAATTACATACAATTTAACTGTTTACCCAAAAAGACAATGTAAACTGTTTATAGACATACGTACTTCATAGAATTTGAATACAACTTAAAGTTCAAGAAACGTTAACTACAAAAACACAATCACCTGCCTCAACAACTTTCAGCAAAACTAAATTAAGTAATGCAGCGGAATTAAAATGGAAATAAACTTAGCAGAAAATCAAACAGGGAAAATGCTTTCAACACACATTTTAAAATAGAACCGAATGATTGAATTTATTTCAAGATTCGAGTATTTCTTCAATAATCCGTTTAACCCCTACTTTCACAACGTAATCATCTGCTTCTTTATCTGCTGCTGTTATTTTATCCATCTCGTTTTGATTCCTTCTTTGGTAAAGGTTGGCAGCAGGTGGAACAGTGGATCTCCTGAATTGTTGCTATTGTGGCTCAGCTAAAACCACGGCTTCAGGATAATCAGGCTTTTGTGGAATATTAGGATTTTTCTTCCTTAGTTCTTCCAGCCTTTTGTAAGATGCAAACACTTTATCCTCTTTCCATCTTAACACTTGATTCTTTGACCCAAAAGCAGCTGTAATCAGCTCTTCTTTCATCCTCTGAAGCTGCAGAGTCCTTTCTAGTACATTTTTCTTAAACTTTGCCCAGATAGGAGGAGTCTGCTTCACCTTGTTTTTTATCATATCTTGAATTCTAGCTGCTTCACTTTCAAGCTCACTAATGGTCCATTCTTTGTACATGCACCTTTCTCCTTTATACGTTTTGTAAGCGATGATGTTATCAAGATAATCTTTTCTCAAGCTTTCATCTGCTCTTTCTGATAGTTCCTGACAAAGTTTTTTTGCAAACTACTCCAGTGTTCTGACTTGAGTTAGCAGGTATTGATAGTATCTTTGTATTTCCTTATCAGATTTACCATGTGAATTCCTTTTAGAGATATCCTATGCTTGTTGAGCTTTTAACCTCATATATTCTTCAATGTTGTTTGGCCTAGAATATCCTTCAAGAGATGAAAACTCCTTTTAGTAGGGTCATCTTCAGTGTAGAACGATTTAATCTCCTCTCTAACTGCTATAAGCTCTAAAGGGTACTGAGCACTTGCAGGAGTGATGGCAGTTGTGACAACCCGAACTTCCAGGTCAGTAAAGTTTAACCTCGTGATCTTAAATCCTCATTATTCCTCTTTGAAGCGTTACACGTTCAGTGTTTGTATGATCCTGTAACCGTATATTAGCGCATCGGGCCACATCTTTGTGCAACATGTTCGAGTGGGCCGCACCCAAAACCCTTGTGGTTCAATAAGAACATATTGGGCTGAATTCGGCCCATCACAGTAATTGGTTGCTTAAATCCTGTGGCAACTAAATTAAATGGTGGCAACCTAATTAAATGGGCTTGAGCCCATTTTGGCCAAGGTGGATTACCGTCCCAAACTTTTATCAATATTGTAGCACGTGACTGTTAATTATCCAAAACCTCTATTAATTGTAGTATGACTATCGGCCTTTGTACTTTTGCAATCTAGCCAATGTCACACCCAAATCCAAGCCGGCCCCCAACATTCTTATTAACTAGCCATTCGGCCCAACACCATGTGTGTTAACCCATTAGATAACCGGCCCAAATCCCCTATCTTTATTCTATTAAGTGACCGGTCCAAATCCTTATCCATAAAGGATACACGAATTCGTATAATGCTCAAACTTTGTTGCTAATTGATTTGAAACCAAGCGAACCCCTACCCCTCTCATACGATTCGGCAGCAGCAGACCCCCCCCCCAATTCGCAACATCATCTTGTTCAACCAGGACTTCCGGTTAGTGAGTTCAGTTCATGTTTGTTTAATTTTCAACTACCTGATGTTGATACGTATGGATTAGACTTATAAGATCTCATGCATAGATTAACGATTTGAATTATAGTTATGTTGTTTGTGATTACTTGTGGCTTGATACGAATTAGCTGAATGAATTGATTATAGTGTTAATCGAAATTGTTTATGTTGTTGATTTCGGACCTGCTTACTGATCGTGTTTAATATGTGATAAGAAGTTGCATGATAAGAATTTGCACGCTAACAGATCTAATGTTTTGTATAAGGTTCTGGTAGGTTGGAATTTCTTGTAATCCCAAATAGTCATGCAACAAGTTATTAAGGTAATTAGGTTTGCATGATTTCTGGATCATAAACAGTGAGGTGGCATGGGTCGTAAGCCTCTGATTTGGGCCCAAGGACCGAACTGGGCCTGACTATGCTTGTGTATTAGTTAGCGGCCATAGGTGTGGGTTTAGAGGGCCGAAATAGGTGTGCATATGGACTTAATCAATGCATGAACTAGCTGATGTATTTCACGAGTTAATTGGGCTGCATGCTAATTATATAAGTGTATATTGGTTGAGTTGGGTTGAACAGTGATTAGTGGGCAACATGGAAATAGGACAGTGGGCTACAAGTTAAGCATTGGGCTTTGAGCTATGTGAGTAATTTATGTATGTACATATTATGTTTTGGGCCGTTAGTTTAGTCTGTAAACTAGAATTAACATTTGAACTATGTTTGTAAATGGGATTGGCGATCTAGTGCAACTTGATGATAACTGTCTACTTGATGATACATGAGTGCATTACATGTACAATAACTGTGCAATATGTGAACAAGGAATACGTGAATTAACTGTACGTGTAACATGCGGATTATGTGCGTCTGAAACTGATTGTTATCGGTAACCATGATAGGACGTGTTTGATCAACTGATAAACAAGTAATTAATCTTACCGAGCAAATCAAAGGTGAGTTCATTGCATTTTCTCAAGCATGCGTCCCGGTGGTTTGGGACAACTGGTAAACACTTGGAAGGGAAACTATGGGTAAACAACTTAATCGGTTTTGGGTATTGCCTGGAGGGCAATGGGGGTGATTAGTTGATAGCGCTATTAGGTACTAATTATCTGGGTTTCACTATGGTTGTTTAGAGGCACACTCCTCGGTTACGTAAGGGCGATTCCCTAGGGTAACTAACCGAACAACATAGTGGGTTGCTTAGAGGCACACTCCTCGGTTACGTAAGGGCGATTCCCCTAGGGTAACTAACTGAGCAACATCGTAACGCAACATTGAATCGCATTAACATACATCTGGTAACTCAACACGTTAACAAAACCTTGAACTCACCAGCGTAGTCTGACACACTTGTTTACATGCTTGTAGGTAATCACGGAAGGAACTTGGGAACTTGCTGTCTGATGCTGTTGGAGTGGTTATGGTCATGACAAACATTTATATTGATTGGGTTTCGACACACTTATACATTTATACTTTTATGCTTCCGCTCAGTACTTGGTTTTGATTTAACTTTTCAAACGTTACATTAATTGGATATTTTACTGTATTGCAACTCGTGTTTGATATGATTGGTGGCTCGTTGTTGAATCGTTACACCTCCATCAGGGACACGCCCTAGGTGGTAAATTGGGGGTGTGACAGTTTGGTATCAGAGCCACTGGTTATAGAGAACTCGGTTTTAAAAATGTTTTCATAAAACCAGACTATAACCGAATTGATCCAAACGATGACCATGACACTCAGCTTCAGACTGCAAGGTTCGTTCCTCGTTAGCTATTGCTTTATATGCCTAGTAAACGTAGCTGTATTTAGAGCATGCACGATACGACATGGTAGGCATTATGACACATTGATCGTGTAACATAACACTTGCATCTAGTAAAATTCTAATCTTGTTGGTAGTGCTTATTTTGGGTTGATTGGGGTGGGAGAAACTTCAAACATAAGTTAAGAAGCATCGAGAGGAGCATGCAAACCGCCTTATTATCATGGGTGCACACATAATAATAACGCGTGGTGCATGCAAATCCCAATGAGGCTTAACGAGTGTGAGAGGGGTTCTCCCCTGTTTGTGTATGAATATGGTAGTTAATTATTCTTAACGTGATAAACCTGAACACTTTCCTCGTTTTCGACCCCTAAATTAGTTCATTTCCCATATATAGAAACATGAGTGGACGAGGAAACGGACGTAGCAACTATTGATTGAAACCTTGTGTGTTTACTCTTTCTGTCATTTTTTTTCCTTTCTGCGTTAATACCCTCTTGTTGAAACGTTGTGAGTGTGCATTCTTTCGTTTAACTTGCGTTACGTCATCAACTCGACAGGCATGTCTACATCGTCCGCATCTTCCGACCAATCCCGGGCGCCAGGGAAGGCACCCGCTGATACTCATTCACCCCCGCGTCAAATGGAGACGCGTGCTGCTTATAGGAAGAGACTCGCACAGGGCGGGGAGTCGTCCTCCCGACCCACGCATGCTCTACCAGTTAACCCCCTCAGCGCTCAGGCCGAGTCGGCTGTGAGTAAGGCTCTCCGAGATTATAACCAGATTCTAATAGAACAAAACCAAGTCTTAATGGAGCAGAATCAGAAATTACTAAGAAAGGTTGATGCCCAAGGAGGGCGACTGGAGGCTCAAGAGAAGCAGATACAGGAACTTGTTAGGAGGACTGATGACTTGAAGGCAGAAGCCCTAAAAGGGCGTGAGGTGCAGGGTCTGATACTGAGAGACGCTCGATTGGATCATGAAAGGCTTAACTCGCAGGCCCATCTGATAGGTATGATAGATTGGAGGGTCCATCACTTGGAGGAAGCTCGCTTCGTACCTGAACCCGAGCCAGCCCCAGTCCCGGCACCTCCCGAACCAGAGGCGGAAGGGTCTGATGAAGAACCCGAAGAGGAGGAAGAAGATCCGGAAGAGGAGGAAGAAGAGCCAGAGGAGGTCTCGGATAGTGACGGAGACGATGATGATGGTAGTGACCTCGGGGATGGTGACGTGGATGACTGACTCGCCTTTCAATCGTTTATCTAGTTATTTTTCTTTCTTTTCTTTCAGTTGTTTTCGTAAAAACAATCGTGGTGATTAAAAACTTTTACAAATGTTCAATGTAGTGACTTATATGGTTTGGTTTGAATGGATTTCTTATTTTATCGTTTAAGGGATATTTCTTGTGCTAAGTCGTCACCTTACCTCTTTTTACCCTCGCACCACAATAGTCACACCTTTAACTCTAAAACAGTTACCTTAATCATGGTAAATCTCTCGCTGGCCTTTGAACTATCCGGTGTCTATTGGTTGATGCAATACTCTTGTCAGTTTTCTCGATCTTGGACGGTAGCCTCATCTCTCTCAAACCCCCCCCCCCTGAGGTCGACGACAACATTAAGATAAGCCAGCCTAGTCGTAACCTTTTTTTTTTTTTTGCGAGATAACGGGTCGCCGTGTGTCGTTTGTCGGGTTAGTGTTCCATCATAGTTAACTATTATTGATTGACGCATGATATGTATACTTAATTGTGTTATACATGGTGTATGCGTGGTTTGTGTTCTGATATCATGTGAATATGTCGCTTGATGAATGAGAACCATAACGTTTTAGGGCATAGAGCCCAGTAATTATTAAATGTTATTGTGTGACCGGTTTTGGTTAGTAATTCTTGATTCTTGCCTGCAATATTCATCGTTGTATGGTATTGTTCATGTGTGATATTGAAGGTGTGATTTTCATATATGATGGATTAATCATGTGATAATATGTGAATCTTTGTGCATTGAGTGAATAGGGTTAGTTGTCGTGGATAATAATCTGATTTCTTGATCTTGCTTTATATGCATATCATGTTCCGATAACCCTTGCGTGATTTTGTTGTATGTGTGCTTTGAAACCACCCACCCAACCTCTGTTTTGAACAAATGATACCCTCGCGCGACCGCAATGTAACGAACCTCCCTGTTGTGCCATGCCGCCATGCATCACTACCGGGAATTACTTCTTGACAACAAATTTGCTGACCAAATCCTTCGGATGTTTGATGGACTCCTGTTTACCTCATTAATTCCCTGTTTCTTTGATTGGCCCCCAGGCGTTGTAAAGTATCTATAGATCGAGTTCGTCGGAACTCATTTCAAGCCATTGTTTTAGATCAATTTTCGGGACGAAAATTCTTTCAAGTTGGGGATGATGTGACACCCCGCGAAAACGCTTAACCAAAACTAGCTTCCTCAGTGACTGTTTGCTAAATTTCGGGACGAAATTTCTTTCAAGTTGGGGATGATGTGACAACCCGAACTTCCAGGTCAGTAAAGTTTAACCTCGTGATCTTAAATCCTCATTATTCCTCTTTGAAGCGTTACACGTTCAGTGTTTGTATGATCCTGTAACCGTATATTAGCGCATCGGGCCACATCTTTGTGCAACATGTTCGAGTGGGCCGCACCCAAAACCCTTGTGGTTCAATAAGAACATATTGGGCTGAATTCGGCCCATCACAGTAATTGGTTGCTTAAATCCTGTGGCAACTAAATTAAATGGTGGCAACCTAATTAAATGGGCTTGAGCCCATTTTGGCCAAGGTGGATTACCGTCCCAAACTTTTATCAATATTGTAGCACGTGACTGTTAATTATCCAAAACCTCTATTAATTGTAGTATGACTATCGGCCTTTGTACTTTTGCAATCTAGCCAATGTCACACCCAAATCCAAGCCGGCCCCCAACATTCTTATTAACTAGCCATTCGGCCCAACACCATGTGTGTTAACCCATTAGATAACCGGCCCAAATCCCCTATCTTTATTCTATTAAGTGACCGGTCCAAATCCTTATCCATAAAGGATACACGAATTCGTATAATGCTCAAACTTTGTTGCTAATTGATTTGAAACCAAGCGAACCCCTACCCCTCTCATACGATTCGGCAGCAGCAGACCCCCCCCCCAATTCGCAACATCATCTTGTTCAACCAGGACTTCCGGTTAGTGAGTTCAGTTCATGTTTGTTTAATTTTCAACTACCTGATGTTGATACGTATGGATTAGACTTATAAGATCTCATGCATAGATTAACGATTTGAATTATAGTTATGTTGTTTGTGATTACTTGTGGCTTGATACGAATTAGCTGAATGAATTGATTATAGTGTTAATCGAAATTGTTTATGTTGTTGATTTCGGACCTGCTTACTGATCGTGTTTAATATGTGATAAGAAGTTGCATGATAAGAATTTGCACGCTAACAGATCTAATGTTTTGTATAAGGTTCTGGTAGGTTGGAATTTCTTGTAATCCCAAATAGTCATGCAACAAGTTATTAAGGTAATTAGGTTTGCATGATTTCTGGATCATAAACAGTGAGGTGGCATGGGTCGTAAGCCTCTGATTTGGGCCCAAGGACCGAACTGGGCCTGACTATGCTTGTGTATTAGTTAGCGGCCATAGGTGTGGGTTTAGAGGGCCGAAATAGGTGTGCATATGGACTTAATCAATGCATGAACTAGCTGATGTATTTCACGAGTTAATTGGGCTGCATGCTAATTATATAAGTGTATATTGGTTGAGTTGGGTTGAACAGTGATTAGTGGGCAACATGGAAATAGGACAGTGGGCTACAAGTTAAGCATTGGGCTTTGAGCTATGTGAGTAATTTATGTATGTACATATTATGTTTTGGGCCGTTAGTTTAGTCTGTAAACTAGAATTAACATTTGAACTATGTTTGTAAATGGGATTGGCGATCTAGTGCAACTTGATGATAACTGTCTACTTGATGATACATGAGTGCATTACATGTACAATAACTGTGCAATATGTGAACAAGGAATACGTGAATTAACTGTACGTGTAACATGCGGATTATGTGCGTCTGAAACTGATTGTTATCGGTAACCATGATAGGACGTGTTTGATCAACTGATAAACAAGTAATTAATCTTACCGAGCAAATCAAAGGTGAGTTCATTGCATTTTCTCAAGCATGCGTCCCGGTGGTTTGGGACAACTGGTAAACACTTGGAAGGGAAACTATGGGTAAACAACTTAATCGGTTTTGGGTATTGCCTGGAGGGCAATGGGGGTGATTAGTTGATAGCGCTATTAGGTACTAATTATCTGGGTTTCACTATGGTTGTTTAGAGGCACACTCCTCGGTTACGTAAGGGCGATTCCCTAGGGTAACTAACCGAACAACATAGTGGGTTGCTTAGAGGCACACTCCTCGGTTACGTAAGGGCGATTCCCCTAGGGTAACTAACTGAGCAACATCGTAACGCAACATTGAATCGCATTAACATACATCTGGTAACTCAACACGTTAACAAAACCTTGAACTCACCAGCGTAGTCTGACACACTTGTTTACATGCTTGTAGGTAATCACGGAAGGAACTTGGGAACTTGCTGTCTGATGCTGTTGGAGTGGTTATGGTCATGACAAACATTTATATTGATTGGGTTTCGACGCACTTATACATTTATACTTTTATGCTTCCGCTCAGTACTTGGTTTTGATTTAACTTTTCAAACGTTACATTAATTGGATATTTTACTGTATTGCAACTCGTGTTTGATATGATTGGTGGCTCGTTGTTGAATCGTTACACCTCCATCAGGGACACGCCCTAGGTGGTAAATTGGGGGTGTGACAGCAGTGTTTGGTTTTTCAACTTGAGCTGAAGAAAGAGGAACAGGGTTTGGAATAGGTACAACTGGCAGTAATTGTGTGGATGTTTGTGGTGGTGAAGTGTCATCATCTAGGACAACATTGGTTACCGTTCTCCTTTTGGGTTCAGGAGAGGTTGGTGGTGTTTTAATGGATTGAGAGGTAGTGATTTGAGTGGAAGGTTGCTGACTAACAGTTGTTGGAACTACTGGTGTTTCAACCACTATTGTCATTACAACAGATGATGTGTCATCTGAAGTCTTCTGCTTTTTAGCAGGAGATGATGATGGTGATGAAGTTGTTTTTGGTGGTGAGGTGATTTTTGGTGGTGATGATGTTTTTGGTGAGGCAGTGGTTAAAGTGGGAGCAGTAGTTGTTGGAACAACTGGTGTTTCAACCACTGTTGTCATTACAACAGATGATGTGTCATCTAAAGCTTCTGCTTTTTAGCAGGAGATGATGGTGGTGATGAAGTTGTTTTTGGTGGTGAGGTGATTTTTGGTGGTGATGATGTTTTTGGTGACGCAGTAGTTGAACTACAAGCAGTATTGTGGTGTATGTTGAAGTGGTGGCAGTTTTTTGACTAACAGCTGTCGAAACCACTAAAGTACCAACAGTTGTTGATACAACAGGAGTTTTAACATCTGTTGGTTTAGGAGATTGATGTCTAGTAGGCTGCTTTCTTTTGACCTTAGGATTTTTTTCATCCTTTGGTTCTGAAATACCCTGCTCATTCATTTCCATAAAAACTCTCTTCTCCTGTTCAAACCTTGCTTTGTCCTTTGCCCCATATCCCTTTTTACACTTACTTTTGCATCAGCAATGGCATTTGTGGTTACAACAATCTTTTTGGAACCATCTGGCAAAAGGATGTCTGCAAGCATACTTGAATTGTCTGATGCAATGTACAATCCATCTTCATATCCCTTCTTTGTCAACTGCTTCATTTTCTCCCCCTTTTTTGCATTAGCTGGTGGTGGGTTGTCCACAAAGATGATAGACGGAGGAGCAGTGCTAGTGGTGTTTAGTAAATGGGCCTTGATTGCCTTGATATCTGACTGGGTGTCTTTAAACCTTGCTTCCATGAGATTTCTGACCTTTTGAACTTGTATCTCATGTTGCCGATCAGCTAATTCTCTTTGCTGGTGTAGCAGAGGTTGAAACAAACTCCACAGCTCATTTGGAGTGGGAGCAGATGAAGGAGCAGCTGCTGAAGTTGGCGCAGCAGTGGGTGGTACCTTTTGTGCTTTCAACAACTGTTGCAGCATGTCTTTCATTTCTGCAATAGATGTATCAAGCTTGTCAACTCTATTCATCAATTCTCGGTACATTAAACCATCACCCAACTTAATGGGATCATCTGATTTCCCACTAACAGTGGTTGTATCAGTGGTTGCCTTTAAGGAAGTCTGATTTATGAAACAACTGGCCAGGTGTAGATCAGTGGATCCAACACTTGTAGTTGCTGCTTCGCTTGAACTACTGACCGGAAGTACTTGTACATCCTGCAGTGTAACATCCTTTGCTGTTGTTGGTGGGTTAGCAATGATAGGGAGTTCAGACTCAGTCACTTGTGGTGGCATGCACTCAGTGATAGGTGGTTGAGAGGAACTGATTTCTGTCTGAGCTATATCAACTGCATCCAACAAAAGTTTTGTTTGTGCAGCAATTTGAGAGGTGAATATGAGTGTGGAAATAGAATTTGCCCCGGGAAGTGGGTTGTGAATGATATTATCAAATGATTCTAGAGCATCATAATTTGGTGTCCCAGATCTTACAACCTGTTCTTTTTGAGAAGAAGCAGGAGGAGTTTGAGGCTCGGGTTGAGATGTTTCTACCATCTGCTGTGAGGAAGTAGCAGCAGTGGTTTCTGGTGACTTTTGTGTTGTTACTGGCAGTTGCTCTGGGATCTCATCTTCCAGAGTTGCCTTTCTTTTAGGTTTGGGGTCTTTTGTATTTTCTTTTGTCTTGGTCTTTTGGTGCATTTAGGTGTGCGTTTCACAGCAGTTGTTTTTCTGCTGTAATCACCTTCAGCAGTGGGCTCAGCAGCAGGTGCCTGAGGAGCAGTGGTAGCTGCTAAAATCTGCTCAGGAGCCTCTGCTTGTGTTTTGGACACTTTTGATAGCCTTGTAAATGTTGCAGGTGTAAGGCCATTTATTTGAAAAGGTTCACTTTGCATGAGTACATGAGCATCATCTTTTCCAATTTTCTTTTGAAAATAAAAGCTTAGGAACCTTGGAAATAGTAAAAATGATTTGCTAGTAACATTTTTGACCAAGTCATCAAAGATCTCCTGAGAATAGTTAAAGTTTTCACCATGCAAAATAGCATAACCCAGGTATTGGATCTTTAATGGAATTTCATTGAAAGCAGTGGTCTTATTAGAAACACACATTAAGAGGGTATGAAACAAAAACCTTGTGGCAGGGGGGGAAACTGCCTTTTTGCAAAGTGTCTTTTTTTCATTTCCTCTGCATACCCTCTTTCTAAAAGATCTGTTTGATACTCTACTTTTGGGAAAGAAGTTTTACCTAGAAGATCATTGATTTCAAACACTTCAGAGATTGTTTGTGGTGTGATTTTAACTTTAACACCCTTTATCGAGGAATTAATGGCTATGGGTATTTCATCTTGAGATTCAAGTTTTTCATTTTCCCAAAATTCCCTCTGGGTTTCCAAGTAAATCAGAGCATCAGAAGTCAACAAAGTTTTGTACTTTGAAGACGAAAAAAGCATCTATAACGGAATTGAAGGTTTCAGTGTTACTTGGTTTTGTCAACAGGCCCGAGTAGTTATGGGGAGCTTTGTATGGAATTTCTATGGCCTTTTGAGTGGATTTCTCAGATGATGAAGACGGTGATTTTGCCATTTGAGGAAGAAGGACGATGAGGAATTTTGAGAGAAATGGAGGATATCTGCTTTGAGAAAGGAATTTTGTAATCGATTCGATAGTAAAAACCCTGTTTAGGGGTTTTGATCAAGGTTTTATAGGGGAAAAAGTGAATGCTGAGGTGGCAGAGGTTACAAAAGATCTAACCGCTATGTACTGTCCACGAGCCAACCCCTGATGAAGCCAGTGATGAAATAATATCAGTGGTTGCCAACCTCTGATGAGTAATGGAAGACAGTTGTTTTATGAAGCCAGTGATGAAATAATATCAGTGGTTGTAGTGGTTACAATGAAAACAGTGGGAGACTTTAAGCCATCAGTGGATAGCCTATCAGACCTGATGGTGCAATGTTGAGATTATTAAAATAAACTATTACAATGGATTTTTGATTTCCTAAAAACATTTTGATGCTTTTATAATTCATGAAAAATTTTCATTTTAAGTATTTTTAAGATGCATGCTGAGATTATTAAAATAAAGTATTACACGCTAGAGTTAACACTTGTTAGGATTTCGTAGGTAAAATTGTAACGATTAAGTAAAATTGTAATTTCATTGTAATTCAATTTTTTAACTATCAGTTGATAGCATACATTGATTGAAACACAAATGTTTGGTCACTCAGTGGTTAACATGAAAAATAAAGAACAGAGGTTGTCTTTCAACAGTAGATAACATTTAACAGTCAGAAGTTTGAACCAAAACAGAGGTTGTAACCATTTGATAATTTGATTAATTTCATTCTATAATTAATTAACCACGTCAACAATAAAAATGTTAGCAGTGGTGTATTTTAGGAAAAACAATGATGGTCAATATCAGTGGATGTCAACAATAAAAATATAAGCCGTGAATATTTTCAACTATCAGTGGATAGCTAACAGTGATTGAACAGTCAATCAGTGGTTAACATGAAGAATGAAAAAACAGAGGTTGAACATCAAACCAATCGTTCACAATATTAAACGTCTGTTAACTTACAAAACAGATGTTCAGACAAATTTCAACATCAACATAATCTAAATCTTACTCAAACACTAAATAATAAATAAAAATAAAGCACAACTTAGATTCATAAAATTAAATTTATTCATTTATTCATGATCTTAAAACTAAAAGTCCAATAATTACATCACTGATGTGCACAAAATGCAACATATAAATTACATCAATTGTGGCATAAAACTAACTCTTTTTAGTACTAATGTTGGAAAAAGTGTGCTTTTGTCTTCCTTTTGTATTTTCAGGATTAAATGAGCTCAAAATAACAAAAGAAGCAAAAAGACAGCGAAATCTAACATAAATACAAGAAAATGAACAAAAGTGGCATGCCCGACCTCCCGACAGCATCTTCCCAAGCAAAACAAAGAAGACAGAAGACTGAACACGCCCCGTGCTCAGTGAACACGGGGCCGTGCCCAAGTGCCAGCAGAAAAGACAAACTCATAGAAGCTTCTGTTGCCCACCACGGGGCCGTGCCCAGCGGACACGGGGGCGTGGTCAACTTCCTGCAGGCGCATTTATTGTAATTGCGAATTACAATTAATGAAGAGAGAGTCAGATGGACACGGGGCCGTGCCCAGCGGACACGGGGCCGTGCCCGAGCTTCTGTTCAGCCTATAAATAGGAGTGTTTGGAGCTCTTGCAACTCATCCCTTGGCACACCACCTCTCTCACACTTCACCAACCACCCACCACCACCATAACACCATCATCCATTGTCCATCATAGAGTGTGTGAGTCGTCTCGGGATCCAAGATTGATCGTAAGAGTTCTTGACAATCAAAGGCCATGTTTGCCTAAGTCTCTTACATCACTTAGTGAAGACAAGTGTCTAGTGTAATACTTTTTATTTTTAATCTTTTGCACTTTTTAATTGGTTTTGTATTAATGATTTTAATTACTAGTTTCTTATGTTGAAGGTGATTCTTCATTATCGTTTGTCCGTGGTGTCTTGGCATTATTTTACTGTCTATATAAAATAAAAGATTTTTACCGTTCATATCTCCACGGTCTATATGGAGGTATGTTGGCTACCTGGTCGGGGGTTGAGGGAACGGTTTAGTAAGAGTCTTGCCATTGTTCAGTGTATAGGTCCTATAAAGGACCTGGGTCAAATTTAGTAGGACCTCCTTCAATACCTAAAGGTATTGGTTGGCGGGGGTCCAAACTCTTTGATCCCCTCATAAGTTAAACTACTATTAAAACTTTAACCCAGCTACTTAGGACTGTATCCCTGCTGACTCAGACTACTTAGCTGAGGGTAACGTCGCCTTCAAAAGAGGGGCCTACCACATTATGCATTAATAACTTAATTAATTATCTTTCAATAATCCGACCCTTTAGGATTGTATCCTTGCTGACTCAAACTACTGGGTTGAGGGTAACGTCGCCTTCAAAAGAGGGGCCTACTACAATAACTAAGATAATCTCTTAAATAAGTGCAAAAGTGCGAAAATAATCAAAGGTTACAATACACACAAGTCGGATCCAAGTGATTCATCTTGTCTATCTGTTTTTGTTTTTATTTTATTTTTCAGCATTTTAGTTAGTTTTATTTTCATAGTTTAAAAACCTTTTCTAACTTTTTTGATTTGATTAGACGTTGAGGATAAACCGGTACTAAAAGCTCTTGTGTCCTTGGACGACCTCGGTATCTTACCAACACTATACTACGTCCACGATGGGTGCACTTGCCCATATGTGTGTTTAGTGTTAGTAAATATCGTGTTTTATAAATTTAAAACTTGGCTAAAAAGTGTAAAAGGGCTTAAAATATATACCTAAATTATATTACACCTAACGCACATCAAGTTTTTGGCGCCGTTGCCGGGGACACAAGGATTTTAAGAAAGCTTAAAATCGACGGCCTAATCTGTTTTTCAAAACGCGCGCACATTTTTCTGCATTTTAGTTTAGTTTGCATTTACAGTAGCCTGAACACGGGGTCGTGTTCACTGAACACGGGGCCGTGTTGCATATTTTTAGTTAAACACCCAGATACAGAGTCTGAACACGGGGTCGTTGATGCGTGTGTAGTGTAATATGTTTTAGATATATATTTTAAGCCCTTTTTACACTTTTTAGCCAAGTTTTAAATTTATAAAACACGATATTTACTAACACTAAACACACATATGGGCAAGTGCACCCAGTAGTATAGTGTTGGTAAGATACCGAGGTCGTCCAAGGACACAAGAGCTTTTAGTACCGGTTTATCCTCAACGTCTAATCAAATCAAAATGTTAGAAAAAGATTTTTAAACTAAGAAAATAAAACTAACTAAATGCTGAAAAATAAAATAAAAATAAAAACAGATAGACAAGGATGAATCACTTGGATCCGACTCGTGTATTAGTATAACTTTTGATTATTTTCGCACTTTTGCACTTGTTTAAGAGATTATCTTAGTTATTGTAGTAGGCCCCTCTTTTGAATGCGACGTTACCCTCAACCCAGTAGTTTAAGTCAGCAAGGATACAATCCTAAAGGGTCGGATTATTGAAATATAATTAATTAAGTTATTAATGCAAATTATGGTAGGCCCCTCTTTTGGAGGTGACGTTACCCTCGACTAAGTAGTCTGAGTCAGCAGGGATACAGTCCTAAATAGTCGGGTTATAGTATTAATAGTAGTTTACTTATGAGGGGGTCAAAGAGTTTGGATCCCCGCCATCCAATACCTTTGGGTATTGAAGGATATCCTACTAAATTTGACCCAGGTCCCTTGCAGGACCTCTAAACGCTGAACAAGGGCAAGACCCTTACCAAACCATTCCCTTAACCCCCGACCAGGTAGCCAACATACCTCCATATAGACCGTGGAGATATGAATGGTGAAAATCTTTTATTTTATATAGACAGTAAAATAATGCCAAGACACCACGGACAAACGATAAGGAAGAATCACCTTCAACATAAGAAACTAGTTATTAAAGTCATTAATACAAAACCAATTAAGAAGTGCAAAAAAATAAAAATAAAAAGTATTATACTAAACACTTGTCTTCACCAAGTGATGTAAGAGACTTAGGCAAACATGGCCTTGATTGTCAAGAACTCTTACGATCAATCTTGGATCCCGAGACGACTCACACACTCTATTATGGACAATGGATGTTGGTGGTGGATGATGGTGTTGTGATGGTGGTGGGTGGTGGATGAAGTGTGAGAGAGGTGGTGTGCCAAGGGATGAGTTAAAATGGCTCCAAGCACTCCTATTTATATGCTGAACAGAAGCCTGGGCACGGCCCCGTGTCCGTCTGACACTCTCTCTCTCTTCACTAATTGTAATTCGCAATTACAATAAATGCGCCTGCAGGAAGCTGACCACGGCCCCGTGTACGCTGGGCACGGCCCCGTGGTGGGCAATAGAAGCTTCTATAGGTTTGTCTTTTCTGCTGCTTCTTGGGCACGGCCCCGTGCTCGCTGAGCACGGGGCGTGTTCAGCCTTCTGTCTTCCTTGTTTTGCTTGGGAGGATGCTGTCGAGGGGTCGGGCAATCCACTTTTGTTCCTTTTCTTGTATTTATGTTAGATTTAGCTGTCTTTTTACTTCTTTTGTTAATTTGAGCTCATATAATCCTAAAAATACAAAAGGAAGACAAAAACACACTTTTTCCAACATTAGTACTTAAAAAGGGTTAGTTTTATGCCTCATTTGATGTAATTTATATGTTGCATTTTACACACATCAGTCGTGCTCACTGAACACGCCCCCGTGCTCAACAAGACCAGTAACTTTTATTAAAACGCCCAGATACAAACCCTGAACACGGGGCCGTGTTCACCAAACACGGGGCCGTGTCCAGCCTCTGTTTCCGTCTTTATTTTTGTTTTTTAGTCCCGAGACTCAGTTGTGGTCTGTTGAGTGATTCTTATGGATTAATACTCAGGAGGCTACAACTACACCTATGAGGAGGATGATTATAGGGGAGACTATTGCACTAATTGTGGTGACCCGCACTCGGTATAATATTGTAACTTATTTCAACCATCCAATTCATACAACTATTATGAGGAGCCCAGGTACGAGCCATCGACTTCATACACATCCTATGAAGACCAAAAATATGAACCTTCTTCCTCATGCTCGTATTTTGATGAACCAAGGTATGAGCTGTCACGACCCCCGACCCCACCCTGGACGGAATCAGGAGCCGCGGACAGCCAAGTGGTACCGGTGGTTATTTTTGAAAAGTAGTGCAACGGAAATTTCATCAGGACCATGAGTTAGGAAAAATATCAGAGTTTTAGAAACACCGGATTTTATTTATTATAACAGATGGGGATAAACCCATGTTTTGAAAGGTAGCTTTAATATAGGATAAATCCGAATACATAAAACAACTTTTCTTAATTTAATTTAATTGATAAATCAAGCCACTTCTGTAAGCCTTTTGGTGTCGTATCCAACTCTTATTCCGATCTACTGTAATTACCTGAAACGCGTTTTAAAAAGGTTTTGTCAGCAGGAAATACTGAGTGAATCATTCTTTTTGTCTAAAACGACGCATTGTTATAATTTACAGTATTAAGAGCTATTATAATGTTTATATATGTCAACCATATACCCACGGTATTTGTCACTCGACCACCTATTGGCTATCTCGTTGTCCAATGGTGTCCGTGACTAAGGTCATATCACCCCTTGGCTAACCCGTTGTCCAATGGTGACGGATATCAAGTAATGTATACAAAACCCCACATACTGACTGTATTTGAAGACTACAAAGACTTAATCCCTGTAATTATAACTTTGAAAACAAACATGATTTTGAAAGCAAAGTTTGGTAAAAAGAGAATGACTCACAGTATAAGCATGATTTAGCAAGCTTCTTGATTCTATTCCTTCTAATAATTAAGCGTATGCTTTATTGTTCTGAATCTTCTGATGATTTAACAGTTTGTTTGATTGTAAGTGTGTAGTTGGGAGTACTCTGGTAGTTAAACATATAGTTTAACAGAATGGAATACGTATTTGTGTAAAACCCAAATCAAACCTAATGGTAGTCATGAGATTCGAACCTTAACAAAATTCACAAAGTATAACACTTTGGATTCCGTTTACCGAAATTCACAAAGTATAGTACTTTGGCATTTGTTAGATGGTTCCTGAATCGATCGGATAGAACATCGCATCGGTGATTTTTGGTTAGAACACTAACGTATAGAGAGAAGGATAGAAGAAATGAACAAAGGAAATGAATTCCTAAGCTTCCTATTTATAGGTAAGAAGTATGAAATTTCTAGGAAGTTTCCTGCTCACATATATCTATCCTCTTACACCTTCCTAGCACCTTCCTTTGATATTATCTATTTTATATTTATATATATATATATATATATATATATATATATATATATATATTTTTCAAGTATATCTATTTAGGTGTTTAATAAATCTTAGTTAGCTGATTAATTAATCTTACTTGGCTTAATTAATCTTGCTTAATCTTAATTCATCCCACTTAGCTTAATTAATCTAGCTTAGCTTAAATAAATTTCGCTTAGCTTAGCTTAATTAATCTCGCTTTAATTAATTAATCATACTTAACTTAATTAACAGATTAATTAATCTACTCAGCTAACTTAACTGCTAAGTTTATTTAACTATTAAGTATTCTAGCAACTCCCTGATTATGAGTTCTAATTTCTAGACACAATAGAACTCGTATTAGTGTAGTAACTCAATTCAACTTTAACGATAATTACGAGATAAAACCCTCACAACGAATGACAAAGTGCAATACTTAAACATCCATCGAATTCACGACGAATGACAAAGTATAACCCGAGTTTGAGCAGCACTTAAACATCCATCAGATAGTTTCAATCGATCGGTCATTGAATCGTAGCAGTGATTAGAGTTATTACTCTAATAACGGGCAGAGTTTCGGGATTTAAAAGGTATCATCCCGAGCTATTATTTACAATAATAAAAGCTGAAGGAAAGAAAAGAATTAAACAGTTTGAAACGTAGCAGTGATCGAGCTATTACCCTGTTATCGCGGCAGAATTCGAGCTTATGTGTGTGTTTAGTAGTAAAAATACTATAACTCAGTGTGTATAACGAATTTGATCGTCGATCCAACGCAGAAATCTAAGTGCCAATGCCCTCTATTTATACTGAAAATTTGAGATCCTCGCGTGACGCGAGGGGTCATGTGGGTGCGTCGCGTGATGCGAGGGGTCACACTCTGCCATAGGGTAGCCACGTCCCAAACTAGCTTAGCTGAGTTGACGGAATGTCAAAATTCGATTTTGACAGCAAATTATGTGGATAATCGTCAATAGGGAATACCCCCACCCCCCCCCCCCCATTGAGTTTTAGGGGCCCTGATCCTGATTCTGATTTTTCTGAAAATTTTAGGGTTTATACAGAATCACTTGGGGGTTTCAATTAGGGTTTCCTATTGGATAATTAACATAATAATTAATAATTTTAATGAGAGTTGTTACATGAGCCTTCATACTCATACTTTGGGGAGTCAAGATATGAAAAACCACCTTCATATACTTATTATGAGGAACCATGGCGTGAACAACCCACCTCATATGAGTACTATGAAGAACAAAATTTCGACCCTTATCCATCATATACTTACAATGAGGAACAATGGTGTGAACCATCTACTTCATATGAGTACTATGAGGAACCAAGGATCGAACAACCGGATTCAAGCTTTGAGGATCCCGATCCTTTCTCTATCACCGAAGTGGCCGAGAGGATAATAGAAAAACTTAAAACTATCGAAAGATACATAAAAGAATCTCGCGCAAGGGAAGAGGAGTCCCGCGCTAGAGAAGAATTAAATAAAGAAACGATAGTTGAAAAGTTAAAAATGGAAGAACAAATAAGTGAAAACCGACACATGAGTTAAACAACGAAAAAGGTGAGGCCGATAACATTAAAATTCAAAAAGAGTCTAATTTTGAAGGAATTAATCTCTTATCACCTTATTTTGAAAATCATTGTTTAGTATCAACTCATGCTAAGTTTTTAAAAGAGCTAAACACTAACGCAAAAATTGAGGAAATGGTAAGTGTTAAGTTAACTTATGATCAAACTTCGCTAATAAAAGAAGACCTTTTTGAAATTAACATCACACCGGTTCCATGTTTTTTTCAAAATTCATTTATTAGTAACATCACCATTGATAAGGATCTTTATGTTAACATAATACCTAACTACATTTTCGAAAAATTAAGTATTAGTGATTTTGCTCCACTTCAAATGCCCATTTTTCTATCCAATCGGAGAATAATAAAATCAATCAATGTAGTTGAGGACGTCTTGGTTCAAACAAATCAATTGGTTATTCCAACCGACTTTGTCATCCTCGATGACGCTCCTCTAGTGTTGGGAAGACCTTTTGAAAAAACTCACGAAGCTTTGAAAAACCGGAAGTTTAATAATCTACCTCTTCAATTAGTGGCATTCAAAAGGAGCATTGACCTTGAGCGTTCAATGAAATATCCTTTTGGCAACAATGACCCCCTAATTGAAGATGAAGATGAGCCACCCGATATAAGTAGAATTGACCACTTTGTTGAAGAAGAGGTCGCCATAGAACAAACCTTTAAAGTTCTTGATCTAGATGAGCCCCAAAATAAGGAGTCTCCTAAAGGCCCGCCCCTTGAGCTCAAAGAACTTCCAAAAGGTTTGGAATATGCTTTTCTAGACAAAGATGGTAATTCACCTATAATTATTTCGTCTAAATTAAATAGTGTAGAAAAAGAAAAATTAATTAGACTTTTGAAAAAACATAAAAATGCGATCGCTTGGAAGCTTGTAGATATAAAAGGAATAAGCCCTTCCATGTGCACGCACAAAATTCTAATGAAGGATGACTACAAATCAGTAATACAACCACAACGAAGAGTAAATCCAAATGTCCAAGAAGTGGTTAATAATGAGGTCATCAAACTACTTGACGCCTGACTTATTTATCCTATCTCAGATAGTCCATGGGTGAGTCCCGTCCAAGTAGTCCCAAAGAAAGGAGGTATGACGGTAATAACTAATGAAAAAAATGAATTAATACCAACGAGAATCGTCACAGGATGGAGAGTATGCATAGACTATAGACGATTAAATGAAGCAACGAGGAAAGACCACTTTCCTTTGCCCTTCATTGATCAAATGTTAGAACGACTATCCGGTCATAAATTTTACTGTTTCTTGGATGGTTTTTCAGGTTACTTTCAAATTCCGATAGCACCTGAAGACCAAGAAAAGACAACTTTCACATGCCCCTACGAAACTTTTGCTTATCAACGCATGTCATTCGGTCTATGTAATGCCCCTGCAACATTCCAACGTTGCATGGTGGCCATCTTCCATGATATGATAGAAAAGACAATGGAAGTCTTCATGGACGACTTTTCTATCTTTGGAGATTCATACGACCAATGCCTCGATAACCTCGAACGAATGCTATCCCGATGTGAGGAAACTAACCTCGAAAAAATGTCATTTCATGGTAACAGAGGGAATAATACTCGGTCACAAGATCTCGATCGAAGGAATGGAAGTTGATCGAGCAAAAATAGACACAATTTCTCGATTGCCTCCACATTCCTCCGTTAGAGCAATCAGAAGTTTCTTAGGGCATGCCGGATTTTATAGACGGTTTATCAAAGACTTTTCGAAAATTTCAAGACCTCTAACAAAATTACTTGAAAAAGATGCGCCTTTCATCTTTGACAAGGATTGCAATCAAGCATTTCTAACCCTTAAAGAAATGCTAGTCAATGCACCTATCATAATAGCGCCCGATTGGAAATTACCCTTCGAAATCATGTGTGATGCAAGTGACTTTGCCGTTGGAGCAGTCTTGGGACAAAGAAAAGAAAAGCATTTCCACCAAATTTATTATGCTAGTAAAACGCTTAACGATGCACAAGAGAATTACACAACCACTGAAAAAGAATTACTAGCTGTGGTATTTGCTTTTGATAAATTTCGTTCTTACCTTGTTCTTTCTAAAACTGTAGTCTATACAGATCATGCAGCCATCCGATACCTCTTCAAGAAACAAGACACAAAACCTCGTTTGATCAGGTGGATTCTACTCCTCCAAGAATTTGATATTGGAATCAAAGACAAAAGAGGGGCAGAAAACACAGCAGCAGATCATCTTTCGCGCCTAGAAGACCCAGCTTTGGAGGCAACCAGGGACGAGCAAATCAACGAAAAATTTCTAACAGAGTCCCTAGAAATGGCGGAACATAGACAAGAACCGTGGTATGCCGACTACGCTAACTATTTAGCTAGCGGTATAGTCACCAAAGGATGGCCACATCACCAAAGAAAGAAATTCTTTGCTGATGTAAAGCATTACTTTTGGGAAGATCCTTATCTTTTCAAAATGTGTGCCGACCAACTCATTCGAAGGTGCGTACATGGAGGACATCATGGTGCCGCTAGTACCGCACGGAAGGTATTTGATTCAGGGTTTTATTCGCCTACCATTTACAAAGATGCGCAAAGTCTTGTCAAGACATGTGATGCTTGCCAAAGATCAGGTAATATTTCTTCCAAAAATGAAATGCCACAAAATGGCATTCTCGTTTGTGAAATTTTTTATGTGTGGGGACTCGATTTCATGGGACCTTTCCCACCGTCAAAAGGAAACAAATATATACTTGTGGCAGCCGATTACTTGTCTAAATAGGCCGAGGCTGAGGCACTTCCAACAAATGATGGAAGAGTCGTGGTAAGATTTCTGAAGAAATTATTCTCTCGTTTTGGAACACCTAAAGCATTAATAAGTGATAGAGGTACCCATTTTTGTAATCATCAACTCGAAAAAATCCTAACAATATATGGGGTCTATCACCGGGTCTCAACAGCATATCACCCTCAAACGAACGGACAAGCCGAAGTGACTAATAGAGGTTTAAAACGAATACTTGAAAAAACCATAGGTTTCAATAAAAAGGAATGGGCCGATAAATTAGATGATGCTTTATGGGCTTTTCGAACTGCTTATAAAACCACTATAGGCACAACCCCATATAAGCTCGTCTATGGAAAAAGTTGTCATTTGCCGGTACAAATAGCCCACAAGGCCTACTGGGCAATAAAAAATGTAAACTTGGATTTAGAAATTGCAGGTAAAAATCGATTTTGCCAAATAAATGAATTAGACGAATTAAGGAATTATGCATACTCTAACTCAGAAATTTATAAGGAAAGAATGAAAAATTTACACGACAAACACATCAAACCTAATGAATTTCGAGTAGGATATCAAGTTCTATTGTTTAATTCACGACTTCGATTATTTCCGGGTAAACTAAAATCTAGGTGGTCAGGACCTTTTTCCATCACCCATATTTTTCCTCACGGTGCAGTAGAAATTAAATCTCGAAATGGAATTCCATTCAAAGTCAATGGCCAACGGCTATCGAGGATCCATTGAGGATGAAGAGGAAGAGATCTCGCCCCAAACGGTCGACGAGTAAAGGCATCCACATCATACCTGGTATGTTACGAACAAGCAAGTAAACATCGAAATCGATAAGTCTTCTAACCAAGTTTTTGGGAAAACAGGGCACTCACACGAGCACTAAAAAAAATTCAAAAACTTTGCTCAGCACGGGGCCGTGTCCGCTGGACACGGGGCCATGTCCGCGCAACTGTCGGGATAAAACCCTCTTTTCACATCAGTTACATCATTCCACACGCCCCGTTTCCCCGAAAAACGCTCTGGTCCAGGCGATTTTCCGCAGATTTTCGACGTCTCCTCTCATTCTAACAACATCAAGGTATGATTCTATCATCATTAGTAGTTAGATTAGTTACTTGCATGTAGTTAAAACATCAAAAATTTGGGGAAAAATCTAGGGTTCTTGAAGTTCATCCGGATCAAACCTCAATTTTTTGCAATAATCTGTTAGCATTAGTTTAGATTAGTGTAATGGGAAGTAAATACACTTGTATTGTTGATAGATTTGCCCGATTTCTCATAAAAATCCCCAAACCCTTGTTTTTGAACCGAAAAAGATGAAATTGAAAGGGTAAACGGTTTGTTTTGGGAAAAACGGCACTTGGGGTTTTATTTTCGGGGAAAATTGCACCTACTTTACCAAAAATTTTCAGATTTTCGGGACCGGGACAAAAAATGCAATTTTTGAGTAACAGACGCCTGGACACGGGGTCATGCCCGCTGAGCACGGGGCCGTGTCCAGCTCACTGTTTGCAGTTTTTTCCGAAAATCTCACTGTTTCGTGGTAACTTTTGGTGTATTCTTTCAGATGTCGAAGAAGTTCACAAGATTCAATGCAAATGAGCTCGATGCTAGGGCCAGATATGACACACTTCAAACAAGACCTGAAGAATACCCAAGGCAAGCATGCACGGACCTCTTAGCCATGGTGAACCAACTTGACCCGTTCAACAACCTCGTTACCAGCCCACTAAGGGTTGCCCTAACCACTCGACTTCGATCGGTACACGAGTGCACCATGGAGTTCTATAGCACCTTCACTTTTAACTCAAGGTGTGACCCTTTCGACAATGTGGGTGTTGCATTTCGTTGTGGTGGAACTAGGTACTCGATCTCTATGGCGCAATTCAGGGCAATAGTGGGGCTGTATACGGAAGAGGATTCGGGAAGTGAAGAAAACACCGGTGGAATGCGAGAGTTGGATGAAAACGCACACCAAGTTGCATGGGCTCAGATTGGGGAAGGATTCTACAACCCGAGCAGCACTAAGAGTACTAAGCTAAGGTATCCGCTTTATCGCTACATTCATAGGCTCCTTGCTTACTCTCTTAGTCAGAGACATGACAGCAGCGGCGTTGTTGGGTTGAGAGATTTGGTAGTCCTCCACTGCATTCACACCCGAAGACCCCTCGATGTTCCATTCCTCCTACTCCGGAACATGCATCTGAACCGGCTTGCTCATGCACCAACCCCTATTTTCTACGGGGGATGGGTGTACCGCCTCTTCAAGCACTTCACGCGCATACCTAGGTCTTTTGAAAGGAGCCCATGGTCAGGACGGGTTGATGTACACATTTGTCGCTCCATGAACCTAATCTATGAGGCGGAAGATGGGTCGGTAAGCTTTCAGAGGATGCAAGGTCATGCATGGAACCCGCAAGAGGCGCTAGTCCTTCACGCTCCACCTCCCCAATACCAGTACCAACCCCACGGTGAACCGGGCCAGTCCTCCTCACAAGGAGGTGGTTTTCCTAACTTTCAGAGTTTACATGATCTTTTGCAGGAAAACCTTATGTGCACCAGGAACACCTACAACCTCGCCAACAACACATACCACCGGGTTGGAGCCATTGAAAGAAACATCACTGATATCCAAGATGACATCGGAAGCATCCGGGAGTATATGGCGGGGCATGGGGAAGGAGGTGATGACAGTGATGAAGACATGGACTAGGCGGGTGGAGCAGGAGTAGGAGCGGATGGTTGGTGATCCCACAGGTTAAATTCCCTTTCTATCGAACAATTTCCGGCCTGCGTGCCGAAGTGTTGAACAATTTACTTTTCCTAACTTATTTTTATTTTCTGCTTTTGTTTTTATCTTTGACTTGATGGTTTGGATGCTTGACTTGGTAATTTAGGACGTTTGGTATTGTTTGGTGTGGTATTTACTGATAAAACAGGTACAAACGAGGCTTAGAGTGCTAAACATTGGTACTACTAAAGCCAGGGCAGGAAAACCGGAGAAAGAAACCTGTTTTTCATCCCTGCAGACTGTCCACACGGGGTAGTGTCCGGCCGACACGCTCCCGTGCCCACCTCCCAGACCTATTGTTTGTTTAATTTCTGCAGACTTTTGCCAGACACGGGGTCGTGCCCAGCCAACACGCCCCCGTATCCATCTTCTGTAAGTTTTCGTTACTGGCTGTCGAACACGGGGTCATGTCCAACTGACACGAGGCCGTGTCCAGGATGCCAGTAACATAAAATTTTGCTTTTAACACCATTTTACACATCCAATCAACCTAAAAACTTATTTTTGGGACACATTGAGGACAATGTGTAATTTAAGTGTGGGGGGATGCTAAAACCTTGAATCTTGCAAGTCCTAATAACAAGCCTTACACAAAACTCTATTGGAACCGCTAATCACCCCAAATTTTTTCAAAAAATTTTTTTTACTTGTCTAAGTTTAAGTTGGGAATTCAAGTTCTAACAAGGTTATATTTTTACAAGTTTACAACCGATAGCGTCGTGATAAAAAGAACCAACATAAGAAAATTATGAAAAGGCATGACAAACTTAGTTAAAATTTGATTATATATACTTGATTACATAAAAACCCTTTCCCACAAAAGTGAGTTTTGAGCCTTTAATCGAGCATACAAATACATAGCTTTGCACTAAATGCTCATTTTTTGTTTCTTGTGTGAATAGCCGCTTGGTTCGTACGACTCTAGAACTTGCCACGACGATACATTCCCGGTCCTTACCAACTTAAACCCGAGTAAGTAAATGATGGAGGCATTAGGACTAACTCTTTTTCTTTCTACACCATTATTTTTCATTTTTTTTACCATCTACCCAAAATCCCCCTAGTTAACCCCTTTGAGCCTAAACCTTTTCATTTCTTAACCCAAAACAATCACCCATTTTACCCACCAAAACCTTTTTATTTTTAACCCTTTCTTTTAGTAACAACGTTCGGTTTTCTTATGACTTGAAAAAAAATATATATAAATATTTTGATGAAACCAAATAAACAAACAAGTTCATCAAAAATAACTTTGTTTGAAATAAATGGTTCATCAAAATAAAATAAAAAGTGAAAAATAAAAAGTCTTTCAAAAACCGACGTTTGTTATGCTTTTCGCCCTTTTTACTAACCACTAACCCAACCACCCACCTTTAGCCCAAGCCCAACCCTTCACCCAAAAAGTCCGCTTGATATTTACAAAGGTATATAGTTAAAAGGGAGTAGGATTGATTGCTTGGCAAGCTTATGGTAGGAGTAAGTTCCATGCCGCTCTCGAGTGATTCACTAAAAATACACCTTTGGCCGAATGTTGAGTGATTCCCCGTGAGGTATGCGAACTTGTATATAAATGGAATTTTAAAGAGGTATGTTATGCCCTAATAAGTAATTTATCTTAAGAAACGGTTTAAATAAATCATGACGAATAGGATTGTAAATAAATAAAAATAAAACCTAAATAATCTTGGAAATCCCGACACTCTATGACAAGCCCAAAAACCTTCTCTTCTACCCATTCCATTTGGGAGTGAATAAAGCCACATTATAAAGAGTTTTGCTTAAGGACAAGCAAAGATTCAAGTGTGGGGGTATTTGATGTGCACAAAATGCAACATATAAATTACATCAATTGTGGCACAAAACTAACCCTTTTTAGTACTAATGTTGGAAAAAGTGTGCTTTTGTCTTCCTTTTGTATTTTCAGGATTAAATGAGCTCAAAATAACAAAAGAAGCAAAAAGACAGCGAAATCTAACATAAATACAAGAAAAGGAACAAAAGTGGCATGCCCGACCTCCCGACAGCATCTTCCCAAGCAAAACAAAGAAGACAGAAGACTGAACACGCCCCGTGCTCAGTGAGCACGGGGCCGTGCCCAAGTGCCAGCAGAAAAGACAAACTCATAGAAGCTTCTGTTGCCCACCACGGGGCCGTGCCCAGCGGACACGGGGGCGTGGTCAACTTCCTGCAGGCACATTTATTGTAATTGCGAATTACAATTAATGAAGAGAGAGAGTCAGATGGACACGGGGCCGTGCCCAGCGGACACGGGGCCGTGCCCGAGCTTCTGTTCAGCCTAGAAATAGGAGTGTTTGGAGCTCTTGCAACTCATCCCTTGGCACACCACCTCTCTCACACTTCACCCACCACCCACCACCACCATAGCACCATCATCCACCACCATCATCCATTGTCCATCATAGAGTGTGTGAGTCGTCTCGGGATCCAAGATTGATCGTAGGAGTTCTTGACAATCAAAGGCCATGTTTGCCTAAGTCTCTTACATCACTTGGTGAAGACAAGTGTCTAGTGTAATACTTTTTATTTTTAATCTTTTGCACTTTTTAATTGGTTTTGTATTAATGACTTTAATTACTAGTTTCTTATGTTGAAGGTGATTCTTCCTTATCGTTTGTCCGTGGTGTCTTGGCATTATTTTACTGTCTATATAAAATAAAAGATTTTCACCATTCATATCTCCACGGTCTACATGGAGGTATGTTGGCTACCTGGTCGGGGGTTAAGGGAACAGTTTGGTAAGAGTCTTGCCATTGTTCAGTGTATAGATCCTGCAAAGGACCTGGGTCAAATTTAGTAGGACCTCCTTCAATACCCAAAGGTATTGGATGGCGGGGGTCCAAACTCTTTGATCCCCTCATAAGTTAAACTACTATTAAAACTTTAACCCAGCTACTTGGGACTGTATCCCTGCTGACTCAGACTACTTAGCTAAGGGTAACGTCGCCTTCAAAAGAGGGGCCTACCACATTATACATTAATAACTCAATTAATTATCTTTCAATAATCTGACCCTTTAGGATTGTATCCTTGTTGACTCAAACTACTGGGTTGAGGGTAATGCCGCCTTCAAAAGAGGGGCCTACTACAATAACTAAGATAATCTCTTAAATAAGTGCAAAAGTGCGAAAATAATTAAAGGTTACACTACACACAAGTCGGATCCAAGTGATTCATCTTGTCTATCTGTTTTTATTTTTATTTTATTTTTCAGCATTTTAGTTAGTTTTATTTTCATAGTTTAAAAACCTTTTCTAACTTTTTTGATTTGATTAGACGTTGAGGATAAACCGGTACTAAAAGCTCTTGTGTCCCTGGACGACCTCGGTATCTTACCAACACTATACTACGTCCACGATGGGTGCACTTGCCCATATGTGTGTTTAGTGTTAGTAAATATCGTGTTTTATAAATTTAAAACTTGGCTAAAAAGTGTAAAAGGGCTTAAAATATATACCTAAATTTTATTACACCTAACGCACATCAATCACACACTGAACAATATTAACGTTGAAATCTAAGAATAACAGTAAGAATTAAGAAAGTTTAGTTTCAACTCCATTGATTGCTGAACCTCTCGATGTATGTCCTTCAGTATCGCCATGAACTGCACGTCTCTATCACCGCACTCTATATTACTGACAACACAAATAAGAAACAAACCTAAAATGAAAATGTCTCTTTTCAACTGTTGTAGCACATCTGAGTTTCCACAATATTGGACGAATCTATACTTTCTATAAAAGGAGAAAATCTTCCTGACGCAAGAAAACCTAACTTTCGATTTAACAAAAATACATATCCTCCGTTGAAGCTGCAACTTTTCACAATAGAAGATACATATTGTCTGTTAAAGCTGCAACTCTCACATCAAAGAAGGTAGCACATGCAACTTCTCACGATGTTGCAACAATGATACTGCAGCATCGATATTGAAACGTTGATGTGGGATGCGAATTTTCATTGAAACAACGATGTTGGAACAATGATACTGGAACGATAACATGTAAACATAAACAACAAACATTCGAACAAAGAAGTGTAATCGGAGATTAGCGGCTGAATCACGAGAAAGATGCATTTGAGGGAGAGAGAGAGAGATACGCTCACATATATGAGCGAGCGAGATTTGAATGTGACATCAGATAATTATATCTTATTTATAGGATTAGAATTAGAATAGAATATATGGTTTGAATTTTGAATTTCAAAATTACTGATATTATCAGTAATTACTGATCTGATTTGAAAGCAATTGTCATGATGTTTATCAGGAACTAATGTTTATTGGGAACTGAAAGGTAAGTAGTGTATATCCTTATTTTCAGCTTTATTAAGCTAAAAAAATATTAGAAATGAAATGCAAAGTAGGAAACAAAAGAGAGAGAACATCAATTTTAAATTACCATTTTGCATATTTTGAATTTTAAAATTACTGATATTATCAGTAATTACTGATGTGATTTGAAAGCAATTGTCATGATAACTTTTCTAATTTTTATTTTAACTTTAGTTAAGAGGTAATAACCGTCAGTTTGAAATTCACATTTTCAATATTTTAAATGTCCAAAGATCAAGATATTGACATTAATTACTGATTTCATTTGCAACAAATAGTCATCAAGAATTTTTTTTATTTTTTAATGTAACGATTAGGTAAAATGGTAATTTCATTGTAATTCTAGTTTTTATTTGATAATTTCAATCTATCACTAATTAACACCATCAGTAATAAAAATGTGAAAACAGCTGATGGTCAATATGAATGGATGTCAACAATAAAAAAGTTGATACCCATCAGTGGATACCCATCAGTTTTTTAAACAAAAATGTTTGGTCAGTCAGTGGTCAACACGAAGATTGAAGAAACAGAGGTTGTTTTATCAGCAGTGGATAACTTTTAAGAATCAAATGTTTCAACCAACACAGTGGTTCTAACAGGCTTTTTAAACAGAAGTTGGACCTTAAACAGATGTCTCGCCTTATATATCAATTTTCTGGACTTAAACATAAGTTTGACCTTAAACACATGTTTACCCATAAACAAAAGTTTGACCATAAACCAATGTTTGGCCTTAAACAAATGTTCGAGCATAAACAAATGTTTGCCCATAAACATCTGTTTTCAAAAAAAGACCAATTCCAAGAATACTATACCCAAATAATCAAAATGAGGAGCATAATAAACACAAACACTGTTATAGCAAATAACCTCTGCTGCCCATATGAATACAAAAGAAACACAGTGGTTGTAACAGGCTTTTAAACAGAAGTTTTATCTTAAACACATGTTTGCCCATAAACAAAAGTTTGACCATAACATCTGCTGATCATTGCACAGTATAAATTGCTAACATCTTCTGTGACACTTAACAGTGATAAAGTTCAACAGAGGATTTCAAATATATGTTTACACACGCCTCATGATGAACATCTGCTGATAAACACTGAGACGGTTCAAGCAAAGGTCTGCCAAAGAGAACCTATGCTATAGACTAACAGACGATGCAGTTCAACACAACATGTTTAACAGCAGTGCTTGAACAGACCACAATCAACAGATGATAATAATATAATAACAATAATATTCAAACTGTAGCAATTACATTTTCATAAATCTAACAACCATCATCGAAGCTGTAACAAAATCTAAACACCGAGACACTGAACCACTGCTGTTACTGAACAGTGGTTTTCCTTTGGTTGATCAGACGTTACATACATAAGTGCCTGTCTTTAACAACCTTGTCCTCAACAGTGTCCGTCTATCGAATTGAGAGAAATCATTACATTGCATCCCTGTTGAAAAACAGAATCAATATATTTAGGGAAATGGGATTGAAAAGATGATCACCCAATAGTGGAAGATCTCATTCGATAGCTCCGATAAATTCAATGGTATTCTCAAACAATGCTTCCTAGATTTTTGAAGACCGACAAAGACCAACATATGTCTATAGTGATGTTTCTTTAGACATTTGTCGGTCTTCAAAAATCTAGGAAGCATTATTTGAGAATACCATTGAATTTATCGGACATGTAGAATGAGATCCTCAACTGTTGGGTTATCCTCTTTCAACCTCATTTTCCCTAAATATATCAATTTTGCTTTTCATACCTCCCAAAGCCATCTATCAGCCAACAAAGAGATCAGGACAGCTTGAAGCATAAGCTGAACTTGATGTCATTCCACCAGTTGAGTTTATACCACATTCAAATCAATCTACTCGTAATCACATATTTGTTCAAAGACAAAATCAAAGCTACAAACATATCAATCAAATTTCATAGAATCATGATTTATTTTAAACACAAAAAGACATTACTTCTTCATCAATAAAATCGTGGCTCCATTTTATAACGTATTGAGTTTGTTTATAAAGGTCTGATTTTATAACCTTTATCACATTCGGAAGCTCGGCCAACGAACTAAAGACTTCAACACCAAATAAGAAATCCAGCAAGATCTACCTGAAGAACATTTAGCATAGAAAACTTCAGATTGGGATAAAAAGAAAAAATCAAAAATATCCATTTTTAAACTACCATTCAATTCGATGTTAAATGCAACGCCTCTGTCATCTTCATCCTCTTCTCTATCTCTACAGTTTTAGAGAGAGAGAGTTGAGAGATAGTAGACAGAGATATTGAAAGGCTGATGTGTGATAAGAACCTTCATTGAAACGACGATGTTTGAACAATGATACTGGAACGATAACATGTAGCCATAATCACGAGAAAGATGGATTTGAGAGGGAGAGATACGATGTAACACCCCGTGTTTTCAAATATCAAATTCAAAGTCAAAGTCCAAGTCAACTTTGACTTCTTTGACTGTAATTAGTCTATTTTATGTTATTTGTATTATGTGGAGTAAGTGCTGTTAATCAGAATTAATCGAAGTAATCGAATGTTTAATCGACGTGAACCGATTTACGACTGTGAATAGTAGGAAGTAACAATGCGATAAAGTTAACTAATCAGTAGTCAAACTGATCTAACCATGATCGAACTCAAATCTCAAATTACGCGAACTTTGGTTGTTGTTATACGTGTGTGTGTGCTTTATGTGTTACATGTGCGTGTTTATGTTATGTTTTGTGTGGTGATCAATCGAATCAATCAAAACTCGAAACTCAAATCGAATGCAATCGAAATCGAATTATGACGAATGGTAACGTAAGGATAGGGTGAAATATAGATGATTGTATGTTAGATATAGTAGTTGGGACTGAAAGTAATTTGAATAGGAAACTCTATCGTACTCGTATCGTCTTCAATCAAAATCGAAATATCGAAAATCGTCGCATCGAACACTCGAACCAGGCTGTAGATCGATCAGGCTGTCAGCCGATCGAACAGCCCAGCCGATCGGACGGACTGTCCGATCGAGCAGGCTGTCCGATCGGGATGCCTGGCCGATCGGCCAGCCCTTTCCTCTTTTGGAGCCTATAAATAGGGTTGTCATTGTCATTCTTTCCACTTTTGGAAACTCTCTGACCGACCAGCTCGTGCTCCTCACCTTTTCTCGGATTTCTTCCAATTTCGGTAAGTTTTCCTCCTAAATCTTGTACTTTCTTGATCAATGCACACTCCTACACCTTTCTATCTTTCGAATCTTGATTTCTAACCGTGAAATCATCAAGATCTAAGCATTCTAGGATGATGTCATCATGGTGTTCTTCAAGAACATCATGTTTGGCCTCAATCCACCATGAATAGCTCGGATCTAACCGATTTCCACATAAACAAGCTAAGATCTATCACGAATCTAAACATTTACATGATGTAAAGGATTGAAAGGAAGATTTCCAACTTTCTTTCAACTCTTTTACACTCAATGCCTTTAAGCCGGTAGAACCGGAGCTTGAGTCAACTCACCACACATTCTAGTGGATGAGTGGTTCAAGATTCGGATCCTATCTACGAGGTCCACCGACTTCGGGTTAAACGTTAAACTGTTAATTCCGAACCGTTCACCGGCCAGACTTGGGTGATTCCTGTCCGAGCAGGAGAAACAAGTAAGAACGAAGGTTCCATGGTTTAGCTTGTTGTCAAATTACCTCAATATAACGTCAAATAATCAGAACAGCCAAGTGCTAGACGAACAGGCCGACCAGGTCAGGATGTTGGCCGAACGGTTAGGCTGTTCGAACGAACAGCCCAACCGATCGGACACGCCAGCCGATCGACCAGGCCAGCCGATCGGCTAGCATATGGCCCCACACTTTGACAATTTCATGAAGTATAGTATTGAACGAGGTGATGTTCGATCGAACGAGCCGTTTGATAACATTACTCATCGGATCATGAGATACTATGCTTCAACCCTTAATCGATTTTCAATTCGTTCTACGTATTGGAATGCCACCCGATCGAGCATGTTGTTCGATCGAGTGACATCCTGCTGAGGACTACTACTGAAGTTCCTAACCGATCGGTTAAGCTGGCCGATCGAATAGACCGTTCGATCGGTCGACCTGAAAGGTAAGAACACTTCAGTGTTCTCAAATACGACAACGAAAACTTCAAAAGGTTAAACCATCATACACAAACACATCATACTCAAAGGAAGAAACAATCCACTCGAACAGTCCAGCCGATCGAGACTATCGGCCGATCCAACAGACTGTCCGAACGGACTGTCCAGCCGAACGAACAACCCGTTCGATCGAACCTGCTGTTCGATCGACCAGGCTGTGCGACCCACTTACACTTGTTTCCATTCTACGTGTTATTCATCGTTATGCTATCGAACTGTTCAGGCTAACCCTACTCTCAAGCGCTCCCTTCAATCCATCAATCAATCCTGTGAGTATACTCGATTCCTTTTTGCTTTTAGCACTTTTGGGTGTTACATACGTTACTTATATCAAAACACAAACGATCACACTACTCAAGTTATTTGAACGCTAACCAATATGCATGTATTACGTGACTAAATGAATGCTTGTTGATTGTGTTTACACGTGGAATGTTGTCTACCTGCCTTAACGACGTAGTACTATAGTTTGGACTCAGCACCCGTTCACACGGGGGTTGTTAAGGACAATTACTTGCATGGATTACGGTGGTAATCATGTATTGCGAACTGTCTCGGACAGTCAACCCGCAGTCACTGGTATCGATAGATCCATGTCGATAATTAATATGCTTCGTTTTCCTCTGTGTACGTGCTGGTTATGCGTAAACTATTCGAACTCTACTATGCTATTATCAAACTTGTATGCTCACCTTTACATTATATGTATTGACTTTATTTTAACGTATGTGACATGTGTTTAAGATGTTTGCTTGCTAGGAAAGCGAGGCTAGAATAAAGCTCTAGAGGCCCCCAACAAATAGTTGTCTGTCAGGAAAGAGCAACTAGAGCATAGTTGTTTGTAGATCTTGTCAGGCTGGGTCTTTAGGAGCATTTGAACAATATTTATTTGTTTTATTTAAATCTGAGTTGTCGGAACATAGTATTTGACTGGTTGTTATCTGTAATAATTTGTTTGTTATTTGGGACACGGTATGGGACGTGTTATTTAAACTGAATAGTGATGATAATTGTTATGGAAACTTCTGGACAACCTGTTTCGCTCAGTGTCATGCCCTGATGATTCCGCCATCGGTTGGAGTGTGACATACGATCACAGATGTGAGCGGGAGAGATTTGAATGTGGAGCCAGATTATTAACCCTTATTTATAGGATTAGAATAGAATATATGGTTTGAATTTTGAATTTTGAATGTGGAGCCAGAATTTTGAATCTCAACAGATGTTTATTGAGAACCGATGTTTGATTATAAAATGTTGAGGGCAGATGTTTGATTATAAAATATTGGGCAAACGTTTGATTATAAAATATTGAGAGAGAGTAGACAGAGATATTAAGAACTGATGTTTGATTGTAAATATTGGGCAGACGTTTCCCCTCAGCAGACCTTTGGAATCTAAATGTGGGCCAACTTTGAATTTTAAAGTGATTTATATATTAGGCTTTATGATGTAATAATGAGATAAGAAAAGCCTTGTTGGACACCCTCTCCTGCTGACACATCAGCTTTTCTTATGTCACTTGGATTTCTCCTTTTATAGAAAGTATAGATATATTTAGTTTAATTTTTTTAACTATAAGTTTTTTTAATTACTTTAAATGATTAATGAACTAAATAATAAAGAATAAAACTTCCACACACTCATTACTCACGTGCCTGCCCATCCATTCCCATGGCCATTATGGGTTCAAGCCAATAGAAAGCTGGGCAAGGCTGTTGTTCGCGAGGTCAAACTTTGACTTCTAAATCCTCGTTTGACTGGCCTCATATAATCATATATAACGCAACTTCTTTTTTAACGGGGTATCCCAATATCGGAGTAAGTTTTTCTGAGACAGTACGATGTCAACTGTTTATACTGATTTTGACACTTTAGGTTTGCCCCACCCAAAAACACCATTAAGGAGGAAACTCACCACTGTGAGAAAACCCCTTGATTCAGGTTTTGAACTTGAGACCTCTAGAAATCCCAAACCTTAACCATCACAACCATGCCATTGGACCAGAAGGCCCTTGGCTATATCACATAACTTCTATTATGCAACTAGTCGAGATGATAGAGTTACGAACCTCTTAGTAGGAGGCCTTAGATTCAATTCTTGACAAAAAGTAGATTATTGTAAAGTAACATTCCTTGTTCATACAAATATCACGTGACTATATCATAATTATTGTACCAATCACTGATTAACATTATTTAAAACTTGGTAACGTTATCAAGGCTATGCATAATAGTTTCATTAAAAGGTGAGAAATGCCTTGTCACGTTGCTTTCATGTTGGCATAAGTGGTTTACTAACAAGATTTATTAAAGTGTAATGATTCCACTAACCATATTAATTAAAATAATATTTAAATTAATAAATAAAAAAGAAATGCAATAAATTTATAAAATTTTTATCTACTAATTAAAAGTCATACGTGATATATAATTGACGAGAAGAAACATAAATATTGAGAATTATGTATTGAATATATGTTTGACATTATTTTTTTAAAGAAAAAACTTCTATATAAAATTAAGCATTATATTCTTTTTAATTTGAGTATAGTTTTGCTAGACTTTTTAAAAAGCTGATTTTTTTTAAAGTCGATGTGTTGTGTGTATATCATGTTTAATTATGTATACATGTAATCATAAATAGGTTGTCTTTTTATTATATATAAGTTGCGTAATTATTATTACAAATTGTCTAATTATGTATCTGCCTAATTATAAATGGCTTGCGTAAATAAATAAATCAAATCAGTTAAATTCATCATATATGTTTTGAAAAGTTTATAAACCGTTAAAATTATATTAGTCAAAAACTAATAATATAACTTTTAAACTAATAATTATGTTTGAAAAAGGTTCTAGATAAAAAACATGACGAATCAGCTGTCCGATTATGTAGTTTCTGTCTTTTTCTATTTCTTTCCACAAACAAAATTGTTAGAGCAATTTAAAATATAACTTTTTTATAAAGTTAACCTTTCATTTTTAAGTGATGCAAATTGTTTATCTATATAAACTGTCATCTCATATTGATTATTAAAAACGCCTATAAAACATATTCTTTCATTAAAAAAAAATCAATAAGAACAAATATTTTTTTTTCATTCAAACCTATGAGATTGTTTTTTTTTTATAATTTAGTGGCCTATAAGAAACCAGATTATAAACCTTTTTAATCCGAACATGGTATGTTTTATATTGTACATACTTGTCGTTAACCATGTGTTTATGCTCGGGAAGACCAATAATTCCTACAAATATACTCTTTGCCAGTGGATTAAAAGTAGCAGCAAGAATACTTGTACGTTGTGCAAGAAAGGTTGTAACATGTGAGAGGGTAGGGCATAGTGGAAGCTTTCACTTACTTCCACTACTCAAAAAGTCACCTTTCTGAAAGACTTGTGTAAATGATTACATTCCAAAATCTTAATTTAGTCAAAAAGCTATGTCCCAGCTGTAACACCACGTGATTACGCATAATATTTTCCTTTCTTTTTAAGATAAAAACAAACTTAAATAGAGTGTTTCTTTGAATTTTTTTAACTCTATATTTCTACTTTTTTTTAAGGAAATAAGATCCGACTTGACTTATCTATACAACCTAATAAAAGTCACAACTAGGGGACACGTTTTCACTAACTAGAGCTCCATTTTAGTGTTTTCCCGCTCAAACTTCTATCCCCTTGTGTGATGGGTAATGCAGACCCGTTTTATGTAAATGGGTCATCATCTAGCGTGACTATTGATTTCTTATAACCTAATCAGAACTTCGCTTTTCATCTGGGTCTAGGGTTTCTGCATCTTCAATCTTACATCTCCCTCTCATCCATCTCCATTGGCGTAGCTTAGTGGGGGCGGGAGGGGGCGGCCGACCCCCCGAACTATTCGCTCGGTAATGGAGAGTATGTAGTTTTTGTATAGAAATTTTTGGGTATATACGTTTTTTACCCCCCGGTTTTATAGAAATTTTTGTGTATATACGTTTTCGACCCCCCGTTCGGAAATCTCAAGCTTCGCCACTGTCCATCTCAAAATTGAATCCCTTCAACAAGGTACGATTTATCTTTTTTATCAGTCAATTCTTGATTCTTGATTATATGACTTCTTGTTTTCTTACAAACTTTCTAATTAAACCCTAATCATTCTCCGACAAGTTCCACTCTGATTGAATCATAACTTGGTCTTAAAAGTTGGAGTTCATATGTAACACCCCGAAAATATAAAACTTTATGTTAAAATTATAAATTATAAATAAACGGAAATTTACTAACTAGAAACTTCTAACCTAGTTAGTTGATAGACTAGAAATAGCTCATGAAGGGTTAAAACCTACTAAATAATGTGTAGAACAAAGTAGAGGGGCCTGAATTGTCAAAAAATCAAAACTAAGTTACAATTAGTAACCAAACACTCCAAAATTGGAGTGTTGGTCGACCAGACAAGCAGCAGGGGGCGACACCCCCATTCCAAAACCCTAAACTCACAAAAACAATCAAATTGAAGGCTCAAATCTCATCAAAAACGAAATCTAAACATAGATTAGTGCTCCTCATCACGAGAGGATTCCAAGGTATGTAAAAACTCGTGTTAATTCTTCGTTTGAAATTCTCATGATTTTAGAAAATCTGAAAATTGATGTTGCATGTGTGTTATTGGGTTTAATTAGAATTGATAAGGTGTTTAGAAGTGAAACCTAACTGATTTCATGTTAAACCATGACCAAATTCAGGAAAATTTCATGAACACCTTGAAGGTGGTTATGGGTTTTACATGATGATGATGAACACTAGGGTTTAGATGGTTATCCTAGTGTAAATTGATCATAGAAGGTAATCTCCAGTATGAGTAAGATATATACATACTTTATGAGAGTTTCGTTGATGATGAGTTAGCCAAAAAGTGAACTAAGAACTTGAATATAATGATATGAAAATTATGCCCTCAAGGTGTTTGTAGAAATGCCTCAAAGAAGGCTGATAAATAGAAATTTGAAGCTTTAACGCCTAATTAAGATGTTTCGGTATATTATGCGAAATGATGTCTAAAGAGGGTTCTAAACATGTCTTGAAAATGAACTCTATAGGACAAGATACCGGGACATCGAGCGGACAAGCCGGTGGTGATTCTCGTTCGAAGGGCGTGCGCTAAGGTATGTAACATGACTCGTTACATTATGTGAAATTAGATCATTGTAGTTGATTATCAAAGTTTCTAGTTATTTTGAATTGAAGCGAAGGCATTGTTGTATTGAATACTTGTTTGAATAATGAATTAAACTCGTTGGTAGTTGTCACTAAGGAAGGAATTCCATAGACAAGCCAAATGGGTCAAATAATCAAGTAAAACATGATCTACATTCCAAACATGATAAATTGATGTATGTAGTGGTTATATTATGACGTACTAGAAATATCAGACTTTTATTACATTGATAATGCAGAATGTTGAAACCCGAGAGTTGGGATTTTGGTTGAAATGCTCAAACCAAACAAAAACATGAATTCCCAGGTGCTACCGTAATTTACGGTGTCACCGTAAATTACGGTAGAGATTAATGTTTTACGGTGGTTTACTACTGAGTTACGGTGGATCCAAGAATTTCCAGCACTCACCGTAATTTACGGTGGCACCGTAAATTACGGTGGAGCCTGGAAAACTTTTATAGATTTGTTGTTTCAAAGTGATGATAAACCTTGAAATCCTACCATTCATAAACGTCAAAGCTAATGACTTATTTGTTGATTCATAGGTATTAGGCGGTCACATGGATGGCGATCAAGCGACTTGATGATAAACCGAACACTCCACTTCGAAGCTTCCGCTATGTTTTGAACTTGTTAATTAGTTGTTCTTTGGTTGTAAACAAATTCTTAAACGACTTAGTACGTTCTACCTTAGTCCTTAGTAGACTAAGATGTGTAACATTTTTGAAATATATGTTAAACTATTATCTTTTGGTATAAATTAGCTATTAAATTTTAGTATAAATTCAAGGGTGTTATAAGTTGGTAATCAGAGCCTCGGGTTGCCAATAAGTGTTCGGTTCAAGCTTGATCGACCATCCGGTAAGAACTAATTTCTGTTAATAAATCTTATATTACGTAAAGAATGAGAAATGAACAAATATGCATGAAAAGAGCAAGTAAGCTCAATCAACAGCAAGAACGATTAAATCAAGTTGTGAACTTGATCGAATCAACAGCAAGAACGATTAAATCAAGTTGTGAACTTGATCGAATCAACAGCAAGAACGATTAAATCAAGTTGTGAACTTGATTGAATCAAAAGCAAGAACGACTAAATCAAGTTATGAACTTGATTGAATCAAACAAGAACAACATGTGTTATAAATGAAATGTTTTAACAACTTGTGTAAACATTTCAGAAACAGAGATGGCTGATAAAGGTAATGATGATGCGGTGCCAAGAGTCACCGAACAAGTGAGAGAAGTGATTGCCGAAGAGGTTGGAAAGGCAATCGAAAACAGTCTGACAAGCTTCATTGATAGAATTCAAAACACAGTTCTATCAGTGGTAGAAGATAGAATCAAGAAATTAGAAGATGACTCAAAACTTGAAAAGGAAAAACATGGAGGACGGAAACCTTGTTCATACAAGGAATTCATTGCCTGTAAACCACCGATATACAATGGGGAGGTTGACCCAATAGTGTGCCAAAGATGGCTAAGTGATATCGAAGGGGTATTCGAGAGGACCCATTGTGATGTAAATGACTATGTAGCCTACGGTACGGGTCAACTAAGAAATCAAGCAAAAGATTGGTGGGATAACAAGAAAAGAGAGATCGGTATTGAAGCTGTTAAGGTCATGACTTGGGATGAATTCAAGACGCCATTTCTGAAGCATCATAGCCCCAAAGCGGTTATGAATAAAATCAAGGAAGAGTTCATGCAGCTCAGGCACAAAAACGAGACCATAGACAAGATCACGGCAACGTTTATGGACAAAATGAAGTTTTGTGACGATCTAGTGACAAACGAAGAACAAAAGATATACTACTATCATAACATGTTGAGTGCCGAGTATAGGGAGTTTATCACCCCTTCCAAATACGAGACCCTTACCGAGATTATAAATGCTGCTCGGGAGAGGGAAATCGAGCTGAAAAAGAGTATCGAAAGGGGTGAACGGAGAGCACATGATGTAAATCCAAGCCCTACTAAGAAGGCACGAACAAATGAGAGCGCAAGGAAATCTGACACGAAAGGCGGGTCACCAAGTTGCAGAATTTGCGGGAAGGGTCATAAAGGCGAATGTCGTTACAAGGACAAGCCTTGTCCTATATGCAAGAAAACGGGACATATAGCCATATCGTGCCCGGAGAAGGTGACGGTTTGTTATAATTGTTATCGAACGGGTCATAAGAAGTCTGAATGCCCGGAATTGGTTGAAAAGAAGGATGGGCCGGAACCGAAGGGTGAAGCCCCTAAAGCCAAGGCAAGGTCTTTTCAATTAACCGCCGCAGAAGCAAAGATAGAACCTGACGTGGTCTCAGGTATATTTACTGTAAACTCGATTCCTGCACGTGTGTTATTTGATACGGGTGCGAATAAATCCTTTGTTTCATATGGATTTATTCGACATCCTTCATTTGTTCTAACTAAATTACCTGTGCCCTTAGAAGTAGAGATAGGTAATAATAAAAGTTTTATTGTTTGCGATGTATGTGAAAATTGCAAACTGAGCATTGACGATGAAGAATATTTGATAAATCTAATCCCGATGTCGATGGGAGAATTTCAAGTCGTCGTTGGGATGGATTGGCTATCTCGACACCATGCAAAGGTCGTGTGTTTCCGTAAAGAGATAAAACTGACATCTCCGAGCGGGAAACACGTCACCATCTATGGCGAAAAAGGAGGCAATCCCATAGTATGCTCAATGTTGAAAGCACACAAGCTAATGAAGCAAGGATGCAAGGCATTTATGATATACGCTAATGAACCCGAAAAAGAATCACGAAAGATTGGAGATGTACCGGTAGTACGAGATTATGAAGATGTTTTTCCGGAAGATTTACCGGGGATACCGCCCGAACGGGAAGTAGAGTTCGGGATCGAATTGATTCCGGGCGCGAAACCCGTAGCAAAAGCCCCGTACCGACTTGCACCGTCAGAATTACAAGAATTGATGTCCCAAATCCAAGACCTGCTCGACAAGGGATTCATAAGGCCGAGTGTGTCTCCTTGGGGCGCACCGGTACTGTTCGTGAGAAAGAAAGATGGGAGTATGCGTATGTGTATCGATTACCGGGAGTTAAACAAACTCACGGTAAAGAACCGATACCCGCTCCCGAGGATAGACGATTTATTCGACCAACTACAAGGTGCGAGCTGGTTTTCTAAAATCGACCTTAGATCGGGGTATCATCAATTAAAGGTCAAAGAAGAAGATGTGCCGAAAACGGCTTTCCGCATGAGATACGGACATTATGAATTCCTCGTGATGTCATTCGGGCTAACAAACGCACCCGCGGCTTTCATGGACCTCATGAACCGGGTTTGCAAACCAATGCTGGATAAGTCGGTCATCGTGTTTATCGATGATATATTGGTATATTCGAAAAGTGAAGCTGAACACGCACATCACTTACGAGAAGTGTTAGAAACCCTTAGACGAGAGAAGCTTTATGCAAAATTCTCTAAATGTGCCTTTTGGTTACGAGAGGTACAATTTCTTGGCCATGTTATAAGTGCCGACGGAGTACTGGTGGATCCGTCAAAGATAGAGGTCGTGTCAAAATGGAATCCCCCGAAGAACCCTTCAGAAATTAGAAGCTTCTTGGGGCTTACGGGGTATTACAGGAGATTCATTCAAGATTTCTCCAAGATTGCGTCACCACTAACAAAGCTAACACGAAAGAAAGAAAGGTTCATTTGGGGTGTTGACCAAGAGAAAGCGTTTCAAACGCTAAAAGAAAAGTTAACTCAAGCTCCGGTACTAACATTGCGGGACGGAGTCGAAGACATGGAGGTTTATTCGGATGCTTCACTATCAGGACTCGGTTGCGTGTTGATGCAACGGGGCAAGGTAATAGCCTATGCCTCGAGGCAATTGAAGATACACGAGAAGAAATATCCCACACACGATCTCGAGTTGGCGGCGGTAGTGTTTGCATTAAAAATATGGAGGCACTACTTGTATGGGGTAAAGTGCACCACATTTACCGACCACAAGAGTTGAAATACTTCTTCGACCAGAAGGAGTTAAACATGCGACAAAGAAGATGGTTGGAAACGGTAAAAGACTACGATTGTGAAATACGTTATCACCCAGGAAAGGCTAATGTAGTGGCCAATGCGCTGAGCCACAAAACAGATTATACCCCAATACGGGTACGATCAATGCAACTGGTTGTGACTTCAAGCTTGCTAGAACGAATTCGAGAAGCACAAGATGAAGCTGTAAAGGCAGAAAACTGGAAAAAGGAAAGGATTATCGGCCAAGTTAAAGACCTAGAGGTAGGCGGTCACGGCCTAAAGACTCGTTTTAATAGAATCTGGGTCCCTAACACATGTGGGGTTAAGAAGCTTCTACTTGATGAAGCTCATAAATCCCGCTATTCCATTCACCCGGGAGCGACCAAGATGTATCACGACTTGAAGCAAAACTATTGGTGGCCCGGAATGAAGCGGGACACCGTGAAATACGTGGAAAAGTGTTTGACGTGCCAACAAGTCAAGGCGGAACATCAAAAACCATATGGTAAACTTCAACCGTTAGAAATTCCGGTTTGGAAATGGGAGCAAATTACGATGGACCTATTGACCAAACTGCCTAAAACAAGTCGTGGTTTTGATGCTATTTGGGTAGTCGTGGATAGATTAACTAAAAGCGCTCACTTTATTCCCATTCGTGAGACCTATACATCTGAGAAAATGTCGGAGGTTTACACCAATGAGATCATAGCTAGGCATGGGGTACCGATATCCATTGTGTCAGACAGAGATACCCGGTTTACTTCGAAATTTTGGCGTGAATTCCAAGAACAGATGGGAACTAAATTGTTCCTTAGCACTGCTTACCATCCACAAACGGATGGGCAGAGCGAAAGAACAATACAAACATTGGGTGATATGCTACGGGCTTGCATTATTGACTTTGGGGGTAGTTGGGATGTCCATTTACCCTTGGTCGAGTTTGCATATAACAATAGCTATCACGCGAGTATTAAAATGGCCCCGTATGAGCTATTATATGGCAGAAAGTGTCGGACTCCAGTATGTTGGGGAGAAGTGGGTCCGCGAGGGCTAGCACCAAATGATGTAATCCGAGCTACAAATGCGAAAATCGACATAGTTCGGGCACACTTGAAAGCGGCTCAAGACCGGCAAAAGGCATACGCAGATAAAAGAAATAGGCCGATTGAGTTTCAGGTTGGCGATATGGTCATGCTAAAGGTTTCCCCATGGAAGGGTATTATTAGATTCAGAAAAAGGGGAAAGTTAAGCCCGAGATTTATTGGGCCATTTAGAATCACTGAACGGGTTGGTAAAGTGGCTTATCGACTTGCAGATTGTCGAGGCTATCATGAATGCTCCTGAGACCTCATCTGGTTTGGACCTGGTTAAGGAGCGTGCGCGCGATGCTGGCTTCAAGGCTGGTTATAACCGCTGCATTGGGCATATTAATGTATTATCCGCAGGCGGTTATACTGATCAGGCATCCGGGTTCCGTGATGTGGATACCGAAGGTCGTCTAAAAGCGGCCGTAGCCTCCTTTTATGATACGCCCCTTGCCTGTGTAGGGGAGCTGGACGAGTGTTTGGAGGTTGCGGACTATGTCGACCGCTTGCGGATGCTTTATCCGGATGTGGAAGAGGAAGAACCCGCTGGTGGTGCCGGAGGAGACGCGGGTACCAGCGGTACAAAATAGGGTTTAGGTTGGCGAGTGTGCCTCCTTTTTGTATTCCTCTTGTATAGAGTAGGAACTTTATGTAAATTCAGTAAGCATCATGTGGATACTTGAATTTTTTGAATATAAAGTTTCTTTGTTCAGTTTGTACAAGTGTTTTTTAATTCTTGCGTGTCTGAACGTGTGTATGCGTAATTTTACCCATTTATGAACGGGGTCAAGTACACTCCATACTTTTGTTGTATGGGTATGCATCAATTCTGTTATTTACCGTGTGAGGGTTTTAGAATTGCTTAAGCTTTGTAAAAGCTTATATTACCGGAACTCTACCCATTTGTGAATGGGGTCGAGTGTACTCCATACCTTTGTCGTATGGGTATGCATCAATTCTGTTATTTACCGTGTGAGGGTTTTAGAATTGCTTAAGCTTTGTAAAAGCTTATATTACCGGAACTCTACCCATTTGTGAATGGGGTCGAGTGTACTCCATACCTTTGTCGTATGAGTCCGCGTCAATTCCATTGTTTGCCTTTTTGGGCTCAGGAATTGTGTCAAGTGTTTAACAAAAACTTGTGTATCCGGCCGGATAAAACATGCAAGTCTTTTTGTCTTTTGCTGGCCTATTACAATATTTGTGTGTGGTTACCACTTTGTATGGGTATCACGAATGAAGATTTTGCCAATCTGTTTTTGGGATACCGCAAAGTGGAACACGCATTTGTAATAGTAATAACAAACAATAATGTAGAAAATTGCTTATTTATTTATTTGCAAATGGCCTGCGGCCCGATAGGTTACATAGAGAAATGTAAGAACATGGCTTACATATAACAGCGTCGAAGCTGTTGTGCATTCCATGTGCGTGCGATAGGTTCGCCTTCTAGTGTTTGCAATCTGTACGCGCCTTTCCCTAAGACCTCTTTGATGAGGTAGGGTCCTTCCCACTTGGGGGCGAGTTTGCCTGGGCGCTCGGCATTAGATGCCTCATTGTCGCGTAGGACGTAGTCTCCTGGGTTGAAAGTACAAACGCGGACGCGCGCGTTGTAGTACTTTTCAAGTTTGGATTTATATTTGGCCTCGTTAATGGCAGCGTTTTCGCGCCTTTCTTCCAAGAGGTCCAAATCGATCCTGCGTTCCATGTTGTTGTCTAGTTTTTCAATAGCCAACATTCTAGGAGAGGGGAGACCGACTTCTGCGGGGATCACCGCTTCTGAACCGTAGACTAGGCTGAAGGGTGTTTCCCCATTGCTTGTTTTTGGGCTTGTGCGGTGAGCCCATAAGATACTTGGGAGTTCATCGACCCAGCCACGCCTGGCCGTTCCCAACCGTGCCTTGATCCCTTCGACTAGGCTTTTATTGATACTCTCGACTTGGCCGTTCCCTTGCGGGTGTGCGACTGAGGAGAATATGTGCTCAATGTGTAGTTCCTCTAGCCATTTTTGAAATTCGTCGGCAGCGAAGTTGGTGCCGTTATCGGTGACAATGCACATTGGTAATCCGAACCGGCAGATGATGTGTTCCCAAATGAATTTCCTTGTTATCATAGCAGTGGTTGAGGCGAGTGGTTTTGCTTCTACCCATTTGGTGAAGTAATCAACCGCCACTATGATAAATTTAACCGCACCTGGAGCGTCAGGGAAAGGTCCCACAACGTCAATTGCCCATTTCTGAAAGGGCCATGCGGTTGTAACGGGGACTAAGTTGTTTTTTGGCCGCAAGGTTTTTGGAGCATGACGTTGACAGTCGATGCACTTGCGCAACTCTTTGACGGCGTCCAGGTGCATGCCGGGCCAGTAATACCCGGCATTCATGATTTTGGCCACTACCATGCGTGGTCCAGCGTGTATGCCACATATGCCCTCGTGTATCTCTCGAATGAGGTACGTGGCGTCCTGGGGGTTGACGCATCGTAGTAGTGGCCCGAGGTATGACTTGCGGTATAAGATACCGTCTCCCATCTGATAATGGCACGCTTTGTATTGTAGTTTGCGTGCTTCTGATTTGCTTTCGGGAGTCACACCGGATTGTAGATATGCGATAATAGGTGTCATCCATGATGTTGAACCGTATTGAATGACGTTGACTTGGCGCAGGGGTACCGAAGGATTTTGCAGGATTTCGATGCGTATCTCCTTTGCCAAGTGTTGGAAGCTGGTAGATGCAAGTTTTGATAGTGCATCTGCGGACTTGTTTTCGCTTCGATTAATATGGCGAATATTGAATGAAGCGAATTTGGATTTTAGTTGCAGTACTTGCTCGAGGTAGAGGATCATGATATCCCCCTTTGCGGCATAGTCGCCGCGTACCTGGCCTGCAACTAACAAAGAGTCGACGTGGGCTTCCAGATGTTGCACGCCGATTTTGACTGCTAAACGTAGCCCCGCTAACAGAGCCTCATATTCTGCCTCGTTGTTTGTGCTTTTGAATTCGAGGCGGATTGCATATGTGAGTTCTTGGCCGTCGGGGCTGACGAGTCGCAGACCTGCACCCGCTCCTTCATCGTTGGAGGCACCATCTGTGAAGAGTGCCCATGTTTCTGAAGAGGGTGGCGGTGGTGCAGGAGTTTGTGCTTCTTCGCATTCTTGGATGCGATTCACCGGTACTTCGGCGGCGAAATCAGCTAAGATCTGGCCTTTAATTGCGGGGCGCGGTTTATAATGTATCGTGTGCGCGCCCAGCTCGATGGCCCATTTCGCTAATCGCCCAGAGATGTCGGGTTTGGAGAGGATCGGGCCGATCCTGTAATTGGTTAGCACTGTGATGACGTGGTTTACGAAGTAGCGTCGCAACCGTCTTGAAGCGTGCACTAGTGCTAGCACCAATTTCTCCATTATTGAGTACCTTGTCTCTGGGTCATTGAGCATCTTGCTGATGTAGTAGATGGGTGTTTGAACCCCCTTTCGCTCCACAATGAGTACCGCACCCACCGCGTTGTCCGCGGCGGATAGGTATAGTATGAGTGGCTCATCCTTGCGTGGTGCGGTTAAAGTTGGGAGTTGTATCAAACATTCCTTCATTTCCCGGAAGGCCTGTTCGGCCTCTGCGGTCCACTGGAATTGTTCTTTCTTTGAACAGCTCCGCAGGGTCTTGATGAACGGATAAGACTTAGCTGCGTGGTTGGCTAAGAATCTGTTTAGTGCCGCTAGCCTGCCGGCTAGCCGTTGCATATCCTTCATCGATGAAGGCGATGGCATGCGCTCGATCGCCTGGACCTTCTCCGGGTTTACCTTGAATCCATCTTTAGTCACGATGAACCCAAGGAACTTGCCTTCTTCCATTCCAAACGAGCATTTCCCTGGATTGAGCTTTATGTTAACGCTTCGCAGAGTTTGGAATACTCTTTCGATATCTGTGAGCATGGTATCTTCTTCCATGCTCATGACGACCAGGTCGTCCATGTAGATTTCGACACTTTTGCTTATTTGGCCGCGGAAAGTGTCGTTCATCAACTTTTGGTAGGTTGAGCCCGCGTTGCGCAACCCAAACGGCATTTTTGTATAGCAGTAATTTCCGGTGGGAGTCCGGAATGCCGTTTTGTCTTCATCCTCGATTGCCATTTGTACTTGATGGTATCCTTTGTAGCAATCGAGGAAACACTTCCACCTGAATGGTGCGAGATTATCGACCTTTTCGTCGATTTCTGGAAGCGCGTAACAATCCTTGGGGCAGGCTTTGTTAAGGTCTTTGTAATCGACGCACATGCGCCAGCCCCCGGACGATTTTTCTACCATGACTGGGTTGGACAACCAAGTTTGGTATTTAACTTCCCGCAGGATGCCTGCGGAGAGCAGTTCTTCGATCTGCTCTTGCATCGCCTGATTTTTAGCTGACCCAAGGTGGCGTTGGCCTTGGATTGGCTTGATACCTGGCATGGTATTCAAGTGATGTTGCGCAATATCACGTGGGACCCCGGTCATGTCTGCGGGTGTCCACGCGAAGATGTCTTGGTTCCTGAAGAGGAGCTGCTTCAGTTGCGCTTTGGTGGTCGGGGACAAGGCGTGACCCAATGTGACCTTTTGTTCTGGGTATCTCGCGTTGAGAACCCATTTTTCTGGCTGGTCATTAGGGGTGGGCCTTGCGACCTTGGTCGGACGTACTTCGTCCGACATCATGACGTCCCTGCGGGCGTAGATTATCGCGACCCCCGATTCGGTTGGGAAACCAACCGCAGAGTGGGGGACCGACGTAATCATATTGAAATCTCCTTGGGATTCTCTCCCGAGGAGTACGTCATATTTGGAGGTGTGAGGTAAAACCATGAAGTTTACCTCTTCTGTCCTTGTGCGGTTTCCGCTGGAAAGACGCACAGGAAAAGTAATCTGGCCTAGGGGAAAGACAGTTTCCCCTGCGAACCCGGTTAACGGGTAATCTACTGCTTGCAACCGATCTTTGTCCTCCTGGTCGAACTGGTTGAAGCATTGTTCGTAGATTATATCAGATGTACTGCCCGGGTCGATGAATAGACGCTCGGTGCAGTAGTGTGCCAGTTGGCCTGAAATGACGACGGCGCGCCTATCGCGCGGTCCGCCTCGGACTTTTGGAAAGACGACTTGCTCGTCCTTCCAGTCACATTCCGGCCTTCTTGCCGCTTTCCGCGGCCTGCCCTTGCCTCCGTGGATCATGTGGGTGGAAGCCACGTGCATGGTTCGCTTCCCGGAGGAGGTACCTTCGCCGTGAGGGGTAATGCGCTTGGTGGGTTTTTGCCCACCTGGCAAAAGATGTTGCAGTTTCCCCTCCTTTAAGGCGCGCTCAATCTCCAGTCGGAGACTGATGCAGCTGTTGGTGGTGTGGCCCGAGTCCTTGTGGTACTCACAATAGAGTGTGAGGTCCTGATTTTTCTTGGACTTCATTGGTTGGGCCGGTCGCAAGAACTGTGGGTCCGCAAGGAGGACCTCACTTGGCGACATGGTGATCTCGGTCCAGTTGCGGTCCCGAGATTCTTTCTTGGACGCCCGATTGTCTCGGGCGGGGTTGTAGTTCTTTGGGTCGAACGTGTTGGTTTGCGGGAAGTATGGTTTGGAAATATCGCGATTTCCAACGTCCCGGTTGCGTTTATTGTTACGCTTGGACCCTTGTTGGGATGTTTCGGCTTGGGGTTTTGCCTTTGCCACATGCGGTTCGAGTGACCGCTGTGTCTGGGCGTATTTCTTGACCGCAGTCATGACATCTTCCCATTTTTTGGGCAAGCCCTCCTTGCCAGAGATGGTCATGATCATCTCTCTGTCTTTGACGGCCCGGATGAAGTGGTTTCGTGCCATCTGGTCTGCCACGTCACCTATCTCCAGGCACTCTTTATTATAACGGACGACGAATGCTTCGAGCGATTCGTCGTTCCTTCGCCAGATGTTCATGACGTCACACGAATCTCGTTCGTGGCGTCGCTGCTGGCAAAAATGTGCGAGGAACTTGGTACGCAAGTCCTCGAATGAATCCAGTGATCCCACTGGCAAAGAATCGAACCAAGCCCTGGCCAGACCCGTAAGGGTCTGGGGGAAAAAATTGCACCAAGTGGGTTCATCCCACTGGCCGTTGATGCCCGCGCCCATGAAGACGTTCATGTGGTCGTCCGGGTCGGTCGAACCATTGTATTTCCCAACGTTGAATGGGAATTTTGTCGTGGTGACATGGGCGTTGGCAATCCGCGTGCCGAACTTGGAATTTTCGGCCGCTGCCTTTGGCCTGTATGGTTCGTTTGCAGGGCGCTTTGCCGCCCTAAGGTATGTGTTGCGGGGGTGACTGGGAGGAACATAGTTGCGTCCTCCCGGTCTGCTACTGGTGTCATGCGAATCACCGCGGTAGCTATGGTCGTCAGGGTCGGTATGACCGTACCCTTCGGTGTATGGTTGTGGGCCCAATCGGCTCTGAATGCCGGGGCCGCGTCTGGAGGTTGATCGCCTCCTGTCCTCGCCATGGGGGCCAAGGCGGGTGTGTACCGGTCCTCTGGTGTGGGACCCGTATGAGGAATCATCCTCGTTGAGGGTGTGGACCGAACAGTAAGACGATCCCCTTTCTTCACGCCGGCTTCTTGAAGCCGGGCGTGAAAGGATCCTGCCGTCGTATTGTAAAATACGCTCAACAGGGGTGTGCGGTGCTGGGGGAAGCCCAGCTCGTATATTCGCTTCAGTACAAGCGCGGTTGTATGCTGCAGTCAGCGTAGCTGCCTGCTGCTCGTACCAGGCATGAATGGTCGTGCCTGGTGGGATCACAGATGGGAACTGTGATAAGTCATGTCCGAACATAAAGGAGGGGCTCCTTTGTGTGGGCGTGCCAATGTGTCCGGGTTGGGAGGTCGAGGCATTGACCCCTACCGGGTTTGGGATTGGAGGATTTTGGTTATCCGCAGTATTGTTTTGGTGATCAGTCATGATCGTGAGAGAGGAAAAAGGATGATTTAGAAAATGCTAAGAGTAGCGGTGGGCGCCAATGATGAAACAATGGTTAACCGGGCAGGGTTAACTCACTGGTCTCGTCAAGAAGGGTTAATCCCTTCCTCTCGAGGATCGCTGGCTGGATCACCGGTGGTTGATCTCCTGCACAAGGAAACAAGCCGTGACTCGTAACAAGGAGGATGGGGTGGGGGGTGCTCCTTGTTACCACTCTCCGGCGTGAGAATCAGTAGTTTGCTTGGGAAGCAAAGTAAGATAGTAGTAGTAGTGAGAGAGTTGTGAGAAGATACCTCAAACCTGGTTTGGGGTTGGTATTTATAGCCGAGGAGTGGAGGAGGATGATGATGGATGGACTGACGACGTGCTGCCCCTTTTCAGGTGTGTCAGGCTCGTCGGTTATGGAGGTTACGCCACGTCAGTCCATTGCTTACGTAGCTCTGACAGGTAGCTGTCATTGGTGCCACTTGCACTGTGGTGTCAGTACCACTTGCTTGAGTACATAGGATGCGGTGCAAGCCGCATCGCTACGTGCGGTAACATCTGAAGTTACCGCGTCTCCTACTTGTGATCAAGGAATACGCGAGATGCGGTGCTAGCCGCATCGTCGTCTTGCCTGCATCCCTTGTCGTGACGAAAATGTCCGTATGGTGCGGTGTCAGCCGTACCACTACGTTCATCTTCTTTTATGCCTAAGGTAAGGCTTTCCTGTATTGATAGAAGTGTTCACTGGACGCGGTGCGAGGCCGCGTCGCTGTGAATACTTCCGTTTTCGTACACCAGATGTGATGCTATGTCGCATCACTCTACCGTTCTCCTGTTCCATGTAAGTCCTCCTTTGTTACTAGATAGATTGGATTCAACCCTTGCGTCGATGCGTTCCCGCATGGGCACAAGTGGGTTGTTAGCTAGTGGGGGTTTTGATAAGGGTAATGGTCACTCGCGGTCGATGCTGACGCGAGATCTGGGACCATACCCCTTCAAGTCCCCCCAGTCTAGTGTTGCTGCCACATACAAGGTGTATGTGGGAGGAGTACTGGACTATGGTGTTTGGAAGGTAGTTTGGAGTCTGGAGAAGATCCTAGACCATGTGTGGTCTTTTCTGTATGTAAATGAAGCTGGAGGTCCGGAAGGGTCATCTGACGCCTCTTCCGTATCGGTGAAGGAATCTCGTCGGATGCGAGATTCTCAGCCGATTTATGTCACCAGGTGGTCTGCCACCTGTTGTTGTGCCGAAGGTCTCTTAGAGACCTTGTTAGTAATGCTGCACAAACTTCGAACCAACCTCTGAGGTGGTGGTTCGAAGGTATGTGGAGGTTTCCCATCCTTTAAAGGTGGGTTTTTCTTCATACCAATTGTTGAATTGGTGCATGAAGAAGAAAAGAAACTTTTGGACCAATCTTTGAGACTGGGATCAAAAGTTGTTGATGCTTGCAAGTGCTTTGCTCGAGCTCTATGTTCAGCATCGAGTTATGAGACGACAATCCCTTTTTTTGTGGGGTTTTCGTGTTTATCGTCATAGCTCTCTAGTAACCGTATGTTCTTTGCGGTTACCTCGTTGCGTCATTGTTGGCCATGTTTGGTCGAACAATGTATATTCATACTATGGGTAAATAAACATGGTCATAGGCAAGGGTATGCCCACCATTGTTTATTCTATGCGGCCCATAATCGGGTTAACAAAGTCATAAGCAGACTTGTTACCGCTGTTCGGACGCTTGTTGTTCGACGAGAGTTTATTTAGAGCGCTGTTCTGCGTTCGTTTTGGAGCCACTTACCTTCCCGCTCCAATACCGAGTTTGCCATGCAGTAGCATTTGTTCGGTGATGTGGAGTGAGCTTGGCTCTTCCGTAGCAACCACTCTGCGGAAGCTATGGTTATGTCCGTAGCTCCTCGTGAGTGTCTGCGGTTTTGTATTACCACATTTGCTCGAAGTGGGTGTGGGTCGGATGTAGCTCTTGAAGGTTCAGGAGACAGGGTTGCTGATGTGCGTTCGCGTGCATACCCTTCCTTCCTTTTGTTAAAGAAGGTGTTCATATACCCTCTGCGGTTGTGAACCGGGCAGGAGGGATTTGAAGCTTGAAGAGAATGAAGGCAATGCAGTTCCCCTGTGTCTGAGGTGCGGTTCAGTCCAACGGCCAACGCTGGTTCTGAGCATCTGACACACCTGAACGGGCTCGTGTGTGTCATGTCCGCGTATTCCACGTGTGCTCGTGGGTCATGCGGATAGGTATTATACCCCCTTATAGTGTAGAGATATATGTTTTTACCTATTTTTAGGGGTATGTTAAAAAACGACATGCGGTATGGGTTATGGTGCGGTATACCAGAGAAACCGCATGCCGCTTATAATTGGATAATGTAGTCGCTTTTTGTTGCATACGTCGCTGGACGCACGTGTGAGTTGGTGGAAGTTGGTGAGATCTTCCTGGCATGTGCTGAAATGAAAGGACGTTTGCACTGTCCGAGGCATTAAATGCACTGTAGCGAAGAGTGTAAACGTCTCTTGTGTCAGGCGCGTGGGCGGCCACGCGCGCGTGATAACCGTCAGCGGAAACGGCGCTCGACACGTGGTGTCCTATGATTCGCTCTTTTTGAACGTGATCATTTGTTTTCTCCCTTCGCATTAATTGCGATGGGTATATAAGGGGAAACCGTTCGTGGTTTCCCCTCACTTGTTCGAAAATTTCAAAAAATTTGCCGTTTGAGAGAGAAACTGTTATCTGTCTTCTCCGACTATTTTTTCTGAAATTCCGGTGAGGTTGCTGGTGTTTCCGTTCACCATCTTTTGTTTCTTGAATATTTTTGATGGCTGAACCATCGAATCCACACAATGTGGAGGGTGAAAACCCTGAACAGCCGGTAATGGCTGAAGAAGAAGACGAAGATGATGATGTTGATGTTCCCGGTGGTGGGTTACCGGTGTTGAAGTGGACAAAAGGTAGTTTTAAAACCCTGATGGCCACTGTTCAGATGGCCAAAGACTGGAATGCTACTTACCCACAAGTGGGGGACACCGGTGCCGATGCTCCGGCCGGTTATATAACCTTGTGGGCGGATTTTTTCAACCACGGCAACCTTAGGTTGCCGGTGACGGTGTTTGTGGCGGAGGTATTGGAGTATTATCACCTCCATATCTCCCAGCTTAGTCCTTTCGGAATGTTCCGAATTCGGAATTTTGAGTACACATTCCGTGCCCATGGCCTGCCCATTACAGTGGAGAATTTCCGGCGGTTCTACCAATTGACGGTGAACACCGGTTTTTTCTCGTTCACTCAAAGGCATGGGAGTCTGAAGTTGATGACACCCCCTAAGGGTGTGACAGGCTGGAAGAAGAGGTTCTTCTACGTTAAAGCCTGTGCGGTCTATGCTAGCATGTCTTTCAGGAATGTCGATGTTGGAGTTTCCGATGAAGATATTCCTGTTGCTTCCGCGAAGACCGCGGATTGGTTCACTAGGCTGCGGCCTATTGAACTCAAGAAGTTGGATAATGACCAACTGTGGATATTGCGGATGATGCTCTCTAGACCGGATAGGAAGGAAAGGCCCGTGTTGCGGGAACAGGGTGGTGGTAAGCTTGTTACCCTTTGTTATTTTCCTTTTCCTAAGCCTTTGTAATAACTTGCATGCATGTATCAGCGGATGCGGTTGGCTTGTGGAGGATGTTCGAGCCTGATTTCAAGGGCCAGGTTGAACTGATTGCGGTTGAGCTGAAGAAAGGTTTCAACCTTGAAATTCTGAAGAACTTCCGCGTACCGTCGAAAGCGGTGCTGGAAGCCCCGGTTCCGGGAGACGCAAGAGGTACGTCTTACGTGGCATTAGTTTTTTCAGTTTGTCTTTTTGACTGGTTCTGTTGATTTTGTGAATCCAGGTGTCCTTGCGGATTTGGGGAAGTTTGAGAAACGCATCCCCAAAAAGACTGTGGAGAAGAAAACGGTAAAAAAGACCGTGCGGGGTCGTGGCAAGGGGAGTGTTGAAAGCTCAGCTGCCCCTTCTTCCGTTTTTGAAGCCGCAGGTACCTATCAATCTTGTTCTCGGGGATATACCGATTACGTCGTAGTATCTGACACCCTTGAGGGTTTGGGTGTTATAGGTAGTGGTGCGGCCGCGGGTGGAACTGCTGTGGTTCCCCCCGTTATTGGAGAGAAAAGGGGGCCAGAGCAGAAAGCTGCTGGTGGTGGTGAACCGAAGAGGCGGAGACTGCAGACCAGGAGAGTTGCTCCGGTGCAGAAGAAGCCTGCAGTTGCTGCTGGTAAGTATATCCCTTTTCTTTGTTTTGTATGTACCATGGGTGGGAAATACTCATTGAATACTCTTTGTATTGCAGGATCCCGAGATGCGGGTTATTCTTTTTTCGACATCCCTGCGTCTCCTCCGCACACCGCTGCCGCGGGTGTGGGTGTAACGAAGGAGACGGTCGCGCCCAAGGAGCCTGCGGCCCCTTTTGTTGGGCCAGTTCGTGATCCCCCTTTGGAGAAGACGGTGGAGACGACTGCTGATCGGATTTTTGACACTGTGGACTCCTCTGACAATCTGGTCTCTCCTGATGAGGGTGATGGATTGAACTTGAGGTTTTCAGATGCCGGTAAGCAAAAGTCTGATGCTGAGGTGCGGCAGCAGGATGCTGAGCCGCAGAAGTCTCCTGCCGGGGAGAAAGGTAGCGGCTCGTCTGCTGGTGGTGCGGGTTATGACGGGCCTCCAATTCAGCCTGGGGAGTCTGAATTGGAGTATTATTATCGCACATACTCTCCGGGTCGCAGTATGGTGTATCACCGACCCCCCTAGACTGTTATGCAGGGGGATGACATTTCTAACGACCCTGCGGCATGTAGGGAGATTTTGGGTGGTCTGGGGACCCCGTTTGAAGTCGAGCGTGCTCGTGCCGCACCCCGAGAGCTGCGTATAAATCAGCTCTCATCGATGCTGGTAGGGACTTCCATTGTGGCTAATGCCATTTTGGAAGACTATAAAGTGTTGGGCCGCCGCGAGGAGGAGGCTGCTCGTATGCGGGCGGAAGCAGAGAAGTTGATCGAGGCTGCTCGTGCGGGTGCGGAGCAGCTCGAGAAGGACAAAGCTGCTTTTGAGAAGCAGAAGCAGACTTCGGAATGGGCTGCCGCTGCCCAGTTGAAACAGGTGCGTACTCTTGCTAAACTCCTTGCTGATGAGCGCAAGAGTTGGAACGAAAAGTTGTCCAATGAGCGCAAGAAATGGAATGAATCTTGGGCTAAGCAGAATAACGTTCTGTTTCATACTCGGCAGGAGTTGGCGAATGCCAAGGCAGCGAATGCTGCCTTGAGCCAGGAGAAGGCTGCGGCTGAGGCCATTTCTGTTAAGGCATTGCAGGCGAAGGCCGATGCCCTGAAGGCGCTTGGAGAGGCCAAAGAAGCCAGGGCTCGTGCCTCAAAGGCCCTTGAAGAGGCCGCGGAGAAGGAGAGCCGTTCTTCCAAGGCTCTGGAAGAGGCGAATGCGGAGCGCATTCGTTTGGATAAGGTTGTTTCCAGCCTTCAGGTATGTTTCATTGCCTCTGTTATATATTTCCTTTATTGTTTTGAAAGTATTTACCGAGTGAACTGTTTGCTGTTTTTGTAACAGGCTGAGGTTCAGGCCCGGGAGGTCGCGGTTACGGACCTTACTACCCGCGTGTCCGCTGCGGAGAAGCGGGCTGACGCTGCTGCTGAGGCCAAGGATGCCTTGGTGTCCTCTTTTAACCAGCTGGAAGCTGACCGTGAGTGGTTGCGGACTCACGGTATCGCGCGTGTAAGTATCCTTTGCCTTTACATTTGCTTGGATTAGCATTTAAGACTTATGATCTTTTTATTGCAGATTGTCGAGGCTATCATGAATGCTCCTGAGACCTCATCTGGTTTGGACCTGGTTAAGGAGCGTGCGCGCGATGCTGGCTTCAAGGCTGGTTATAACCGCTGCATTGGGCATATTAATGTATTATCCGCAGGCGGTTATACTGATCAGGCATCCGGGTTCCGTGATGTGGATACCGAAGGTCGTCTAAAAGCGGCCGTAGCCTCCTTTTATGATACGCCCCTTGCCTGTGTAGGGGAGCTGGACGAGTGTTTGGAGGTTGCGGACTATGTCGACCGCTTGCGGATGCTTTATCCGGATGTGGAAGAGGAAGAACCCGCTGGTGGTGCCGGAGGAGACGCGGGTACCAGCGGTACAAAATAGGGTTTAGGTTGGCGAGTGTGCCTCCTTTTTGTATTCCTCTTGTATAGAGTAGGAACTTTATGTAAATTCAGTAAGCATCATGTGGATACTTGAATTTTTTGAATATAAAGTTTCTTTGTTCAGTTTGTACAAGTGTTTTTTAATTCTTGCGTGTCTGAACGTGTGTATGCGTAATTTTACCCATTTATGAACGGGGTCAAGTACACTCCATACTTTTGTTGTATGGGTATGCATCAATTCTGTTATTTACCGTGTGAGGGTTTTAGAATTGCTTAAGCTTTGTAAAAGCTTATATTACCGGAACTCTACCCATTTGTGAATGGGGTCGAGTGTACTCCATACCTTTGTCGTATGGGTATGCATCAATTCTGTTATTTACCGTGTGAGGGTTTTAGAATTGCTTAAGCTTTGTAAAAGCTTATATTACCGGAACTCTACCCATTTGTGAATGGGGTCGAGTGTACTCCATACCTTTGTCGTATGAGTCCGCGTCAATTCCATTGTTTGCCTTTTTGGGCTCAGGAATTGTGTCAAGTGTTTAACAAAAACTTGTGTATCCGGCCGGATAAAACATGCAAGTCTTTTTGTCTTTTGCTGGCCTATTACAATATTTGTGTGTGGTTACCACTTTGTATGGGTATCACGAATGAAGATTTTGCCAATCTGTTTTTGGGATACCGCAAAGTGGAACACGCATTTGTAATAGTAATAACAAACAATAATGTAGAAAATTGCTTATTTATTTATTTGCAAATGGCCTGCGGCCCGATAGGTTACATAGAGAAATGTAAGAACATGGCTTACATATAACAGCGTCGAAGCTGTTGTGCATTCCATGTGCGTGCGATAGGTTCGCCTTCTAGTGTTTGCAATCTGTACGCGCCTTTCCCTAAGACCTCTTTGATGAGGTAGGGTCCTTCCCACTTGGGGGCGAGTTTGCCTGGGCGCTCGGCATTAGATGCCTCATTGTCGCGTAGGACGTAGTCTCCTGGGTTGAAAGTACAAACGCGGACGCGCGCGTTGTAGTACTTTTCAAGTTTGGATTTATATTTGGCCTCGTTAATGGCAGCGTTTTCGCGCCTTTCTTCCAAGAGGTCCAAATCGATCCTGCGTTCCATGTTGTTGTCTAGTTTTTCAATAGCCAACATTCTAGGAGAGGGGAGACCGACTTCTGCGGGGATCACCGCTTCTGAACCGTAGACTAGGCTGAAGGGTGTTTCCCCATTGCTTGTTTTTGGGCTTGTGCGGTGAGCCCATAAGATACTTGGGAGTTCATCGACCCAGCCACGCCTGGCCGTTCCCAACCGTGCCTTGATCCCTTCGACTAGGCTTTTATTGATACTCTCGACTTGGCCGTTCCCTTGCGGGTGTGTGACTGAGGAGAATATGTGCTCAATGTGTAGTTCCTCTAGCCATTTTTGAAATTCGTCGGCAGCGAAGTTGGTGCCGTTATCGGTGACAATGCACATTGGTAATCCGAACCGGCAGATGATGTGTTCCCAAATGAATTTCCTTGTTATCATAGCAGTGGTTGAGGCGAGTGGTTTTGCTTCTACCCATTTGGTGAAGTAATCAACCGCCACTATGATAAATTTAACCGCACCTGGAGCGTCAGGGAAAGGTCCCACAACGTCAATTGCCCATTTCTGAAAGGGCCATGCGGTTGTAACGGGGACTAAGTTGTTTTTTGGCCGCAAGGTTTTTGGAGCATGACGTTGACAGTCGATGCACTTGCGCAACTCTTTGACGGCGTCCAGGTGCATGCCGGGCCAGTAATACCCGGCATTCATGATTTTGGCCACTACCATGCGTGGTCCAGCGTGTATGCCACATATGCCCTCGTGTATCTCTCGAATGAGGTACGTGGCGTCCTGGGGGTTGACGCATCGTAGTAGTGGCCCGAGGTATGACTTGCGGTATAAGATACCGTCTCCCATCTGATAATGGCACGCTTTGTATTGTAGTTTGCGTGCTTCTGATTTGCTTTCGGGAGTCACACCGGATTGTAGATATGCGATAATAGGTGTCATCCATGATGTTGAACCGTATTGAATGACGTTGACTTGGCGCAGGGGTACCGAAGGATTTTGCAGGATTTCGATGCGTATCTCCTTTGCCAAGTGTTGGAAGCTGGTAGATGCAAGTTTTGATAGTGCATCTGCGGACTTGTTTTCGCTTCGATTAATATGGCGAATATTGAATGAAGCGAATTTGGATTTTAGTTGCAGTACTTGCTCGAGGTAGAGGATCATGATATCCCCCTTTGCGGCATAGTCGCCGCGTACCTGGCCTGCAACTAACAAAGAGTCGACGTGGGCTTCCAGATGTTGCACGCCGATTTTGACTGCTAAACGTAGCCCCGCTAACAGAGCCTCATATTCTGCCTCGTTGTTTGTGCTTTTGAATTCGAGGCGGATTGCATATGTGAGTTCTTGGCCGTCGGGGCTGACGAGTCGCAGACCTGCACCCGCTCCTTCATCGTTGGAGGCACCATCTGTGAAGAGTGCCCATGTTTCTGAAGAGGGTGGCGGTGGTGCAGGAGTTTGTGCTTCTTCGCATTCTTGGATGCGATTCACCGGTACTTCGGCGGCGAAATCAGCTAAGATCTGGCCTTTAATTGCGGGGCGCGGTTTATAATGTATCGTGTGCGCGCCCAGCTCGATGGCCCATTTCGCTAATCGCCCAGAGATGTCGGGTTTGGAGAGGATCGGGCCGATCCTGTAATTGGTTAGCACTGTGATGACGTGGTTTACGAAGTAGCGTCGCAACCGTCTTGAAGCGTGCACTAGTGCTAGCACCAATTTCTCCATTATTGAGTACCTTGTCTCTGGGTCATTGAGCATCTTGCTGATGTAGTAGATGGGTGTTTGAACCCCCTTTCGCTCCACAATGAGTACCGCACCCACCGCGTTGTCCGCGGCGGATAGGTATAGTATGAGTGGCTCATCCTTGCGTGGTGCGGTTAAAGTTGGGAGTTGTATCAAACATTCCTTCATTTCCCGGAAGGCCTGTTCGGCCTCTGCGGTCCACTGGAATTGTTCTTTCTTTGAACAGCTCCGCAGGGTCTTGATGAACGGATAAGACTTAGCTGCGTGGTTGGCTAAGAATCTGTTTAGTGCCGCTAGCCTGCCGGCTAGCCGTTGCATATCCTTCATCGATGAAGGCGATGGCATGCGCTCGATCGCCTGGACCTTCTCCGGGTTTACCTTGAATCCATCTTTAGTCACGATGAACCCAAGGAACTTGCCTTCTTCCATTCCAAACGAGCATTTCCCTGGATTGAGCTTTATGTTAACGCTTCGCAGAGTTTGGAATACTCTTTCGATATCTGTGAGCATGGTATCTTCTTCCATGCTCATGACGACCAGGTCGTCCATGTAGATTTCGACACTTTTGCTTATTTGGCCGCGGAAAGTGTCGTTCATCAACTTTTGGTAGGTTGAGCCCGCGTTGCGCAACCCAAACGGCATTTTTGTATAGCAGTAATTTCCGGTGGGAGTCCGGAATGCCGTTTTGTCTTCATCCTCGATTGCCATTTGTACTTGATGGTATCCTTTGTAGCAATCGAGGAAACACTTCCACCTGAATGGTGCGAGATTATCGACCTTTTCGTCGATTTCTGGAAGCGCGTAACAATCCTTGGGGCAGGCTTTGTTAAGGTCTTTGTAATCGACGCACATGCGCCAGCCCCCGGACGATTTTTCTACCATGACTGGGTTGGACAACCAAGTTTGGTATTTAACTTCCCGCAGGATGCCTGCGGAGAGCAGTTCTTCGATCTGCTCTTGCATCGCCTGATTTTTAGCTGACCCAAGGTGGCGTTGGCCTTGGATTGGCTTGATACCTGGCATGGTATTCAAGTGATGTTGCGCAATATCACGTGGGACCCCGGTCATGTCTGCGGGTGTCCACGCGAAGATGTCTTGGTTCCTGAAGAGGAGCTGCTTCAGTTGCGCTTTGGTGGTCGGGGACAAGGCGTGACCCAATGTGACCTTTTGTTCTGGGTATCTCGCGTTGAGAACCCATTTTTCTGGCTGGTCATTAGGGGTGGGCCTTGCGACCTTGGTCGGACGTACTTCGTCCGACATCATGACGTCCCTGCGGGCGTAGATTATCGCGACCCCCGATTCGGTTGGGAAACCAACCGCAGAGTGGGGGACCGACGTAATCATATTGAAATCTCCTTGGGATTCTCTCCCGAGGAGTACGTCATATTTGGAGGTGTGAGGTAAAACCATGAAGTTTACCTCTTCTGTCCTTGTGCGGTTTCCGCTGGAAAGACGCACAGGAAAAGTAATCTGGCCTAGGGGAAAGACAGTTTCCCCTGCGAACCCGGTTAACGGGTAATCTACTGCTTGCAACCGATCTTTGTCCTCCTGGTCGAACTGGTTGAAGCATTGTTCGTAGATTATATCAGATGTACTGCCCGGGTCGATGAATAGACGCTCGGTGCAGTAGTGTGCCAGTTGGCCTGAAATGACGACGGCGCGCCTATCGCGCGGTCCGCCTCGGACTTTTGGAAAGACGACTTGCTCGTCCTTCCAGTCACATTCCGGCCTTCTTGCCGCTTTCCGCGGCCTGCCCTTGCCTCCGTGGATCATGTGGGTGGAAGCCACGTGCATGGTTCGCTTCCCGGAGGAGGTACCTTCGCCGTGAGGGGTAATGCGCTTGGTGGGTTTTTGCCCACCTGGCAAAAGATGTTGCAGTTTCCCCTCCTTTAAGGCGCGCTCAATCTCCAGTCGGAGACTGATGCAGCTGTTGGTGGTGTGGCCCGAGTCCTTGTGGTACTCACAATAGAGTGTGAGGTCCTGATTTTTCTTGGACTTCATTGGTTGGGCCGGTCGCAAGAACTGTGGGTCCGCAAGGAGGACCTCACTTGGCGACATGGTGATCTCGGTCCAGTTGCGGTCCCGAGATTCTTTCTTGGACGCCCGATTGTCTCGGGCGGGGTTGTAGTTCTTTGGGTCGAACGTGTTGTGTCACACCCCAACCGATGGCGGAATCATCGGGGCGCGGCACTGAGCGAAACAGATTGTTCAGAAGTTTCCACAACAACTATCATACAATTCAGTTATATAACACGTCCCATACCGTGTCCCAAATAATAACAAGTTATCATAGAAATCAACTAAACAATATGGGAACTGTTCCGACAACTCAAATTCTTAATTATTACAGACCGAATGTAAATATTGTTTTAAGACTTCTAGACGGCTAACTATAGATCTTACTGACTACAGGTGCCAGTACAAGATCTACAGATAATTATGGCCCTGGAGCAGGTATATGGACACTGTCCTAAGGTCACTGGCTCCTAGAAGCTTATTATTGCCTCGCTTCCCTAGCACGCTAGTAGCTTAAACACCTGTCACATACGTTAAAATAAAAGTCAATACATATAATGTAAAGGTGAGTACACAAGTTTGATATAGCATATAGAGTTCGAAAAGTTTACGCATAACCAAGCACGTACACAAGGGCAAACGATGCATGTAAATTATCAACATGGGACCATCGATACCAATGACTTCAAGTTGACTGTCCGAGACAGTTCGCAATACATGATTACCACCGTAATCCATGCAAGTAATTGTCCTTAGCAACCCCCGTGTGAACGGGTGCTGAGTCCAAACTATAGTACTACGTTGCTAAAGCAGGCAGATAGCACTCCACGTGTAAACATAATAAACAGCAATCATTTAGACAAGTAATACATGCAAATAGGTTAGCGTTCAAATAGTTGGTGTTGTTTGTGGATTTGATAGATTACGTATGTAACACCCAAAAGTGCTGAAAGCAAAAAGGGATCGAGTATACTCACAGTGATTGATGTGGATTGAGAGGAGCACTGAGAATAGGTTAGCCTGAATAGTTCGATAACACAATGATGAGTAACGCGGAAAAAGTAAACAATGTACTTGGATCGAGTAGGCCATTCGATCGGACAGCAGTTCGATCGAGTGGGCTGTTCGATTGGTTTGAAAGTCCGTTCGAACATCCGTTCGATCGGCCGGCTGGCTCGATCGGCTGGTTCCTTCAAGTGGATTGTTTCTTCCTTTGATGAGAAGGATGTGTTTGTGTATGATGGTTTGTACTACCTTTCAGGTTGGCCGATCGAACAGCTGTTCGATCGGTTAGCCCAACCGATCGGTTAGCATTGCATTGTTTTCAAATATGTCACTCGATCGGTTGGCATGCTCGATCGGGTGACATTCCAATGTTTCGAAAAGTCTAAGTGTTTTTAAAGCGTAGTATCTCATGATTCGAGTAGTGATGATCACAATCGAGTGGCTCGATCGATCGAACATCACCTTGTCAATAATACACTTTGAGTTTGAGGGCCTAAGTGCTAGTCGTTCGGTTAGCCTAGCCGATCGGCTGGCGTAGTCGTTCGGTTGGGCTGTTCGATCGAACAGCCTAGCCGTTCGGCCAGCTTCTCGATTCGGTTAACCTATCACTTAACACTTGGTTATTCCCGTTTCTTGGAGTGATTTAAAGATAGTTTGACCACGAGTTGAACCACAAAACTGAAGTCCCCACTTAGCCTACTGACTCGAGCAGGAATCACCCAAACTCGGTCAGAGACGGTTTGGAACCTAAGTTTAACGTTTAACCCGAAATCGGTATATCTCTCGGTAGAACCCGAATCTTGAACCATGTGTTTGTTTAGGTTGATTTATAAATCGGTTCAAGTCTCGTTTTCACCTTTTTGAGTGTAAAAGAGTTGAAAGATAGATGAAAACCCATCTTCCAATCCTTTTCCACCGTGAAATGTTAAGATCTTTGGAAGATTTTAGGTTATTTATGTGGAAATCGGTTAGATCTAGCTTATTCATGGTTGAATGAAGTCAAGAACATGAAGTTCTTGATGAACACCAAGAACATCATGATGACATCACTCAAGAACACCTAGATCTTGGTGATTTCATGGTTGAAATTCAAGTTTTGAAAGATAGAAAGGTGGAGAATCGATTAATGAACAAAAACGTACAAGGATTAGAGCGGAATACTTACCGGTTTGAGAGAAATCTGAGATTTAGTGAGAAGAAGAGGCTGGTCGGTCAGAGCTTTTCCAAAAGTGGAAAGTTTGACAAGGACAGCCCTATTTATAGGCTTCCAAAAGAGGAAAGGGTCAGCTGATCGAACAGCATCCCTGATCGAGCAGCTGTCCGATCGAACAGCCTGTTCGATCGGCTAGCCTGTTCGATCAGGTTGCCCTGTTCGATCGGCTTGCCTGGTTTTGAGTGTTTCGCGACGATTTTTGATATTTCGAGTTCGATGAACGATGATTTGAGAATGATAGAATTTCCTAATCAAATTACTTTTAGTCCCAACTACTATATCTAACATACAAGCATCCTTACAACCTATTTTCAAAGTCGGTTTCGATTGAGTTTGATTCACCTTTGAGTCTTGATTGATTTGATTGATTCACCACACACTTTAACATAAAAGTAAACATGCACAAGTAACACATAAGGCACACACACACGTATAAAAAGTACTAAAATCCCCTCACTTGAGTTTGATGGTTGATTTGATTAACTTGATTATTGATTGATTAGCTTTATTGCATTGTTACTTCCTATCATTCACAGTCGGTCGTTGATTCACAGTTGATTATCGGTCGATTAGTTTGATTATACAACACTTACTCCAAATAATACGAAAATCAAAATGAAACTAAAATGAAATTAATCTTTATTAATCTTTAATTCCAATAACAGTCAACTCTTGACTTTGACTTTTGGAAAACACGGGGTGTTACAGTCTCCCCTCCTTTAGGGAATTTCGTCCCGAAATTAGGCCGAGAACCGTACATCGCCGTGTGATTTTACCAATTTGATGCTTCAGATCTACCTGAACAACTGCGGGTACTTGGCCTTCATGTCACTTTCGAGTTCCCAAGTGAACTTCGCGCCTCGTTTGCCTTCCCATCGTACTTTTACAATAGGGATGCGAGAGCGTCTGAGTTGCTTGGTCTGTCGGTCCATGATTTCGACAGGCTTTTCCACGAAGTGTAGTGTCTCATTGACCTGAAGATCGTCGAGTGGTATTATTGCGTCGTGGTCGGCAACGCATTTTCGAAGGTTTGAAATATGGAAAGTCAGGTGGACATTGCTGAGTTCCTCCGGTAATTCGAGTTTGTAGGCAACTTTACCGATCCTTTCCAGAATCTTAAAAGGTCCAACAAATCGAGGCGCAAGTTTCCCTCTTTTGCCGAATCGGACTACTCCCTTCCAAGGTGATACCTTTAGGAGCACGTAGTCGCCAACTGCAAATTCGCGGGGCCTGCGTCGTTTATCGGCGTACATCTTTTGTCTGTCCCGGGCCTTTACCAAGTTTTCCCTTATCTGGTGGATCTTGTCAGTCGTTTCTTGCAGAATCTCGGGCCCAGTCAATTGTGAATGACCGACCTCGTGCCATACAATAGGCGAGCGACATCTCCTACCATACAAGGCTTCGAAAGGTGCCATTTCGATGCTGGAGTGATAGCTATTATTGTACGAAAATTCGACCAACGGTAGGTGTTTGCTCCAACTACCACCAAAATCAATAACACACGCACGGAGCATGTCTTCAATAGTACGAATCGTTCTTTCAGTCTGCCCGTCGGTTTGCGGGTGGAATGCGGTACTCAAATTCAGCGTCGTACCAAGAGCTGCTTGAAAAGTTTCCCACAATCTCGATGTAAACCGAGCATCGCGATCAGAAATGATGTCTCGAGGCGTACCATGATTCTTAATGATCTCGTCGGTGTAGATTTGAGCTAGCTTGGCCACCTTATAGTCTTCTCGTATTGGCAAAAAGTGGGCTGATTTGGTTAGACGGTCGACTATAACCCAAATACTGTCGTGACCTGATGGCGTGGTCGGAAGCTTAGTTATGAAATCCATAGCTATGCTTTCCCACTTCCATACGGGTATCGGCGGTTGTTCGAGTAAGCCTGAAGGTCTTTGGTGTTCAGCCTTGACTCTTGCACAAGTTAAACAGCTACCAACATATAGAGCAATATCCCTTTTCATCCCAGGCCACCAGTACTTGTAGCGAAGGTCCTGGTACATTTTGTCCGCACCGGGATGAATGGAATATCGGGATTTGTGGGCTTCGTTCATGATGATCTTTCGCAAATCTGTCCTCCTCGGAACCCAGATTCGGTCCAGATAATAGAATATCCCGTTGGCTTTGCTCACGAGCTGAGTTCCATCGTGATAGATTCGTTCTTTCTTCAACGTACGCTCGTTAAAGCAAGCGTGTTGTGCTTCGCGGATGAGAGCTTCGAGGTTATACTGAGCCTGGATGTTTCGAACACCTATCACGTAATTCTTTCTGCTGAGGGCGTCTGCAACTACATTCGCCTTGCCTGGGTGATAACGGATCTCACAGTCGTAGTCATTGAGAAGTTCTACCCATCGGCGTTGACGCATATTGAGTTCTCTCTGGTTAAAGATATGTTGTAGGCTCTTGTGATCGGTGAAGATCGTACACTTTGTACCATACAGGTAGTGTCGCCAAATCTTTAAGGCAAAGACAACTGCGCCTAGCTCGAGGTCATGGGTTGTATAGTTCTTCTCGTGGATTTTGAGCTGTCGAGATGCGTAAGCTATAACCTTGTCTCGTTGCATGAGAACACAGCCAAGTCCAAGGTTTGAAGCATCACAATAGACAACGAAGTCATCGCTTCTGTCCGGCAGTGTAAGAACTGGTGCATGGCACAGCATGTGTTTGAGGGTTTGGAAAGCAGTCTCCTGCGCGGTTCCCCACACAAAAGGCTTGTCTTTATGAGTAAGGGAGGTAAGCGGTACAGCAATCTTTGAGAATCCTTCGATGAATCGCCGGTAGTAACCGGCTAATCCGAGAAAAGAGCGAACTTCTGACGGATTCTTTGGCGTAACCCATCCCTTGACTGCCTCAATCTTTGCAGGATCAACGTGTATACCCCGACTATTCACAATGTGACCCAGAAATTGAACCTCCTCCAACCAGAACTCACACTTGGAGAATTTGGCGTAGAGTTGGTTTCCCTGAAGCAACTCGAGAACCAATCGCAAATGCTGCGCATGTTCGGCCCTCGATCTGGAATAAATCAGGACATCGTCGATAAATACAATGACGAAACGGTCTAAGAACGGTTTACACACGCGATTCATCAGATCCATAAAGACCGCGGGTGCGTTGGTCAAACCAAAAGGCATGACAACAAATTCGTAGTGGCCGTATCGGGTTCGAAAAGCGGTTTTGGGTATGTCCTCCTCTTGAATCCGCAACTGATGGTAGCCTGAACGTAGATCAATCTTGGAGAAACACTGAGCACCTTGTAATTGGTCAAACAGGTCATCGATTCTTGGTAAGGGGTATCGGTTCTTGATGGTCAGCTTGTTCAATTCCCGGTAATCGATGCACATTCGGAACGACCCGTCCTTCTTTTTGACGAAAAGGACTGGTGCGCCCCATGGAGAAGTGCTCGGGCGAATGAAGCCTTTTTCAAGTAACTCTTGGAGTTGGTTTGAGAGTTCTCGCATCTCAGATGGAGCGAGTCGATACGGAGCTTTGGCCACTGGGTTGGCTCCTGGAATAAGGTCGATTCGAAAGTCGATATCATGATTTGGAGGTAATCCAGGAAGATCATCAGGGAACACCTGAGGAAATTCTCGGACAACAGGGACATCCTTGACTTCAACTTTCCTTTTCTTGTCCGTCTCTGCTACAACAATGTTGGCCAAGAAGGCTCGATATTCCTTGCGGAGATATTTGCGAGCTTGAAGACAGGACATGAGCTTGAGATCTTTTGCAGTAGTTTCACCATAAACACATAGAATATCACCACTAGCTAGCACAAAACGAATCATCTTATCGGCACACACAACTTCAGCATGGTTTTCACGAAGAAAGTCCATGCCTACTATGACATCGAAACTTCCGAGCTGCATTGGAATGAGATTAATCGGGAATATATGATTGTTGAGCTCGAGAGTACAATCACGGAGCACAGAATTGACAGCAATAGTTCTTCCGGTAGCGACTTCTACTTCGAAGGGTGACGAAAGATAAGAGCGCTTACGTCTAAGAAGCTTCTCAAATTCAAATGACACAAAGCAGTTATCGGCTCCAGTATCAAACAAACATGATGCATATATACCATTCACAAGGAACGTACCATTGACCACGTTGTTATCAGCTTGAGCCTGGCGTGCGTTGATGTTGAAAGTTCTGGCGTGAGCGGCTTGTTGTTGAGGCTGCTGTTGTTGTTGCTGGGGTTGTTGGGCTTCTTGTTTCACCACCCTGTTCGGGCACCGGTTTGCGAAGTGGTTAGGGTCACCACATGCAAAGCAGGTCCGAACATTGTTTGCCGGGGCCTGTGCAGCTTGAGGAGCTTGAGGAGCAGGTAGCAGGGCTTGGTTAACAGCGGCTTGAGCTTGCGTTTGGCGAGGACCATAGCGGCAATTCGCAGTGAAATGCCCGTAAACATTGCAGTGGACACAGAAACGGCAAGCCACACCCACCGGGTGATGATAAGAACATGTAGCACAGAGTGGGTGGGGGCCGGTGTACGCACGCTTAGCCGGCGGCGCATTGATCACTGGCGCAGTGCGCTGTGGTTGTTGCTGTTGTGGCGGTACTGACTGAAGAGGAGCAGCATTGGTTGCGGCGGCACAACCCTTGTTCTTCTTTCTTCTTCTCGAGGACTTGGAGGCTTGAGCAGTAGGGTTGTCGGTTGATGCGGTAGTAACTTGATGCAACGACTTAGATGGCTTATCCCAGACACCAGCCTTAACTCGCTTGTCGTTAATCTCAGCAGCGAGTAGGTAGGTTTCCTCGATTGATGCGGGTTTGGCGGCGAACACATAATCTGCAACACAATCCGGAAGAGCACGGATGTATTTCTTGATGGTCATCTCGGGAGTCTTGACCTGGTCTGGACAGATAATGCTCAGTTGTTTGAAACGGGCGGTGAGACCAGCGTTGTCGCCCTCCTTCTGCTTGATGGTCCAGAACTCATCCTCCAACTTTTGGCGTTCGTGGGGAGGACAGAACTCGTCTAGCATGATAGCCTTCAGTTCCTCCCACGTCAGCTCGTAGGCAGCGTCGTTCCCGCGCTTGTTCCTTTCGGCTGTCCACCAGTCCAATGCCCGCGACTGGAAGACACCAGTAGCATTGAGAGTTCGAAGATGATCCGGGCATCCGCTTTGACGAAGGGTAACTTCCACAGCGTCAAACCAGTGAAATAAGCCTGTAGGGCCCTCTTCACCGGTGAACTCCTTCGGTCCACATGCCTTAAATTGCTTGAAACTGAACGAAGCTTTGCTGGGTTCAGTGAGGGTTCGGGATTCTTCCGACGACTTGCTGGAGTTTTCGTACACCTCACTGACAGCTTTTGCTACAGACCTCGAGATGAGCTTGGCGAGACGTCGGTCTCTCTTTTCCTGACGGGTAAGGTTTTGGCGGATTCTTGATGATGACGACATGGTCTGCAATAGACATCGCCATAGGACTCAACACAACGAATTCGAATCTCGCACGTCTTAGTTTACTAAAGCTTAGAATCACGTCGCATCTCACGTCACGTAACACATATAATCACATAAGCACATAATCATAGAGGCACATAAGCACAGAAGCAATTAGAGCACATAAGCAATTAAGCAAGTAGAGCACCTAATTTCCTAAACACGTACGCAATTTTATCACAGAGGTAGTCAGAAAACAGAAACCTATAACCACAAGTCGAGTGTCGTTCGTTTTGCGTATCGGATAGCATCACATCGTATTGTCTAACTTAGTCGTATAGCGTAGTAGCATACTGATTTCGTTTAGATCACATCAACAGGGGTTTGAATCGAGATAGGATAGCAACAAAGGTCACGCAGATTGATAACAAATGGAGCAATCAACGAATCTTAAATCACGTAAACAGGTAAATCATATAAAATCAACGAAGCAACACTCAAAATCGGAAAATGGATTGTCTGCGGCTACTAGACTTTGACTAACCATGGCAATTTAACTATTCACAGTTGACTTGTCGTCACTTTCAACTCTAGGGGACATGTTTCTGCCTCGATTCTTGGGCATTATGCATGCGCATTCTAGGCCATACTCGTGAGTTCAGGTCGTTGGAGTCCGTCAATTGCATTGGCGAGATAAAATAAAGTCGGAATAACTGCCAAGGTTAGGGTTTTACCCCTAGCTCAGCAATTTCTTCCTTGTTTTAAGAAAATTTAGAGGAAAGTTTTCATCAAATTACGGGTTTCAGCCCTAATTTGGTATAATTCTCCCCCGTTTGTTGATAGAAATTCGCACAGAATAATTGGCAAAATTTGTAATTTAGGCAGGAATTTGCGGGTTTCACTCCTAATCCCGTCCAAATTACAAAATTTGGCTCGGAGTTCGGATGTAATGATAGAATAGAAGGAAACAACATAAAATAAGCACATAAACTTGGTCTCTTGGTTCCTAACTATAGTCTAGGTCTCTAAGACAGCGATCCGGACTAGATCGTGTCTAACCTAATTCCCTATAGTTATGGCTCTGATACCAATCTGTCACACCCCAACCGATGGCGGAATCATCGGGGCGCGGCACTGAGCGAAACAGATTGTTCAGAAGTTTCCACAACAACTATCATACAATTCAGTTATATAACACGTCCCATACCGTGTCCCAAATAATAACAAGTTATCATAGAAATCAACTAAACAATATGGGAACTGTTCCGACAACTCAAATTCTTAATTATTACAGACCGAATGTAAATATTGTTTTAAGACTTCTAGACGGCTAACTATAGATCTTACTGACTACAGGTGCCAGTACAAGATCTACAGATAATTATGGCCCTGGAGCAGGTATATGGACACTGTCCTAAGGTCACTGGCTCCTAGAAGCTTATTATTGCCTCGCTTCCCTAGCACGCTAGTAGCTTAAACACCTGTCACATACGTTAAAATAAAAGTCAATACATATAATGTAAAGGTGAGTACACAAGTTTGATATAGCATATAGAGTTCGAAAAGTTTACGCATAACCAAGCACGTACACAAGGGCAAACGATGCATGTAAATTATCAACATGGGACCATCGATACCAATGACTTCAAGTTGACTGTCCGAGACAGTTCGCAATACATGATTACCACCGTAATCCATGCAAGTAATTGTCCTTAGCAACCCCCGTGTGAACGGGTGCTGAGTCCAAACTATAGTACTACGTTGCTAAAGCAGGCAGATAGCACTCCACGTGTAAACATAATAAACAGCAATCATTTAGACAAGTAATACATGCAAATAGGTTAGCGTTCAAATAGTTGGTGTTGTTTGTGGATTTGATAGATTACGTATGTAACACCCAAAAGTGCTGAAAGCAAAAAGGGATCGAGTATACTCACAGTGATTGATGTGGATTGAGAGGAGCACTGAGAATAGGTTAGCCTGAATAGTTCGATAACACAATGATGAGTAACGCGGAAAAAGTAAACAATGTACTTGGATCGAGTAGGCCATTCGATCGGACAGCAGTTCGATCGAGTGGGCTGTTCGATTGGTTTGAAAGTCCGTTCGAACATCCGTTCGATCGGCCGGCTGGCTCGATCGGCTGGTTCCTTCAAGTGGATTGTTTCTTCCTTTGATGAGAAGGATGTGTTTGTGTATGATGGTTTGTACTACCTTTCAGGTTGGCCGATCGAACAGCTGTTCGATCGGTTAGCCCAACCGATCGGTTAGCATTGCATTGTTTTCAAATATGTCACTCGATCGGTTGGCATGCTCGATCGGGTGACATTCCAATGTTTCGAAAAGTCTAAGTGTTTTTAAAGCGTAGTATCTCATGATTCGAGTAGTGATGATCACAATCGAGTGGCTCGATCGATCGAACATCACCTTGTCAATAATACACTTTGAGTTTGAGGGCCTAAGTGCTAGTCGTTCGGTTAGCCTAGCCGATCGGCTGGCGTAGTCGTTCGGTTGGGCTGTTCGATCGAACAGCCTAGCCGTTCGGCCAGCTTCTCGATTCGGTTAACCTATCACTTAACACTTGGTTATTCCCGTTTCTTGGAGTGATTTAAAGATAGTTTGACCACGAGTTGAACCACAAAACTGAAGTCCCCACTTAGCCTACTGACTCGAGCAGGAATCACCCAAACTTGGTCAGAGACGGTTTGGAACCTAAGTTTAACGTTTAACCCGAAATCGGTATATCTCTCGGTAGAACCCGAATCTTGAACCATGTGTTTGTTTAGGTTGATTTATAAATCGGTTCAAGTCTCGTTTTCACCTTTTTGAGTGTAAAAGAGTTGAAAGATAGATGAAAACCCATCTTCCAATCCTTTTCCACCGTGAAATGTTAAGATCTTTGGAAGATTTTAGGTTATTTATGTGGAAATCGGTTAGATCTAGCTTATTCATGGTTGAATGAAGTCAAGAACATGAAGTTCTTGATGAACACCAAGAACACCATGATGACATCACTCAAGAACACCTAGATCTTGGTGATTTCATGGTTGAAATTCAAGTTTTGAAAGATAGAAAGGTGGATAATCGATTAATGAACAAAAACGTACAAGGATTAGAGCGGAATACTTACCGGTTTGAGAGAAATCTGAGATTTAGTGAGAAGAAGAGGCTGGTCGGTCAGAGCTTTTCCAAAAGTGGAAAGTTTGACAAGGACAGCCCTATTTATAGGCTTCCAAAAGAGGAAAGGGTCAGCTGATCGAACAGCATCCCTGATCGAGCAGCTGTCCGATCGAACAGCCTGTTCGATCGGCTAGCCTGTTCGATCAGGTTGCCCTGTTCGATCGGCTTGCCTGGTTTTGAGTGTTTCGCGACGATTTTTGATATTTCGAGTTCGATGAACGATGATTTGAGAATGATAGAATTTCCTAATCAAATTACTTTTAGTCCCAATTACTATATCTAACATACAAGCATCCTTACAACCTATTTTCAAAGTCGGTTTCGATTGAGTTTGATTCACCTTTGAGTCTTGATTGATTTGATTGATTCACCACACACTTTAACATAAAAGTAAACATGCACAAGTAACACATAAGGCACACACACACGTATAAAAAGTACTAAAATCCCCTCACTTGAGTTTGATGGTTGATTTGATTAACTTGATTATTGATTGATTAGCTTTATTGCATTGTTACTTCCTATCATTCACAGTCGGTCGTTGATTCACAGTTGATTATCGGTCGATTAGTTTGATTATACAACACTTACTCCAAATAATACGAAAATCAAAATGAAACTAAAATGAAATTAATCTTTATTAATCTTTAATTCCAATAACAGTCAACTCTTGACTTTGACTTTTGGAAAACACGGGGTGTTACATGTTGGTTTGCGGGAAGTATGGTTTGGAAATATCGCGATTTCCAACGTCCCGGTTGCGTTTATTGTTACGCTTGGACCCTTGTTGGGATGTTTCGGCTTGGGGTTTTGCCTTTGCCACATGCGGTTCGAGTGACCGCTGTGTCTGGGCGTATTTCTTGACCGCAGTCATGACATCTTCCCATTTTTTGGGCAAGCCCTCCTTGCCAGAGATGGTCATGATCATCTCTCTGTCTTTGACGGCCCGGATGAAGTGGTTTCGTGCCATCTGGTCTGCCACGTCACCTATCTCCAGGCACTCTTTATTATAACGGACGACGAATGCTTCGAGCGATTCGTCGTTCCTTCGCCAGATGTTCATGACGTCACACGAATCTCGTTCGTGGCGTCGCTGCTGGCAAAAATGTGCGAGGAACTTGGTACGCAAGTCCTCGAATGAATCCAGTGATCCCACTGGCAAAGAATCGAACCAAGCCCTGGCCAGACCCGTAAGGGTCTGGGGGAAAAAATTGCACCAAGTGGGTTCATCCCACTGGCCGTTGATGCCCGCGCCCATGAAGACGTTCATGTGGTCGTCCGGGTCGGTCGAACCATTGTATTTCCCAACGTTGAATGGGAATTTTGTCGTGGTGACATGGGCGTTGGCAATCCGCGTGCCGAACTTGGAATTTTCGGCCGCTGCCTTTGGCCTGTATGGTTCGTTTGCAGGGCGCTTTGCCGCCCTAAGGTATGTGTTGCGGGGGTGACTGGGAGGAACATAGTTGCGTCCTCCCGGTCTGCTACTGGTGTCATGCGAATCACCGCGGTAGCTATGGTCGTCAGGGTCGGTATGACCGTACCCTTCGGTGTATGGTTGTGGGCCCAATCGGCTCTGAATGCCGGGGCCGCGTCTGGAGGTTGATCGCCTCCTGTCCTCGCCATGGGGGCCAAGGCGGGTGTGTACCGGTCCTCTGGTGTGGGACCCGTATGAGGAATCATCCTCGTTGAGGGTGTGGACCGAACAGTAAGACGATCCCCTTTCTTCACGCCGGCTTCTTGTGTCACACCCCAACCGATGGCGGAATCATCGGGGCGCGGCACTGAGCGAAACAGATTGTTCAGAAGTTTCCACAACAACTATCATACAATTCAGTTATATAACACGTCCCATACCGTGTCCCAAATAATAACAAGTTATCATAGAAATCAACTAAACAATATGGGAACTGTTCCGACAACTCAAATTCTTAATTATTACAGACCGAATGTAAATATTGTTTTAAGACTTCTAGACGGCTAACTATAGATCTTACTGACTACAGGTGCCAGTACAAGATCTACAGATAATTATGGCCCTGGAGCAGGTATATGGACACTGTCCTAAGGTCACTGGCTCCTAGAAGCTTATTATTGCCTCGCTTCCCTAGCACGCTAGTAGCTTAAACACCTGTCACATACGTTAAAATAAAAGTCAATACATATAATGTAAAGGTGAGTACACAAGTTTGATATAGCATATAGAGTTCGAAAAGTTTACGCATAACCAAGCACGTACACAAGGGCAAACGATGCATGTAAATTATCAACATGGGACCATCGATACCAATGACTTCAAGTTGACTGTCCGAGACAGTTCGCAATACATGATTACCACCGTAATCCATGCAAGTAATTGTCCTTAGCAACCCCCGTGTGAACGGGTGCTGAGTCCAAACTATAGTACTACGTTGCTAAAGCAGGCAGATAGCACTCCACGTGTAAACATAATAAACAGCAATCATTTAGACAAGTAATACATGCAAATAGGTTAGCGTTCAAATAGTTGGTGTTGTTTGTGGATTTGATAGATTACGTATGTAACACCCAAAAGTGCTGAAAGCAAAAAGGGATCGAGTATACTCACAGTGATTGATGTGGATTGAGAGGAGCACTGAGAATAGGTTAGCCTGAATAGTTCGATAACACAATGATGAGTAACGCGGAAAAAGTAAACAATGTACTTGGATCGAGTAGGCCATTCGATCGGACAGCAGTTCGATCGAGTGGGCTGTTCGATTGGTTTGAAAGTCCGTTCGAACATCCGTTCGATCGGCCGGCTGGCTCGATCGGCTGGTTCCTTCAAGTGGATTGTTTCTTCCTTTGATGAGAAGGATGTGTTTGTGTATGATGGTTTGTACTACCTTTCAGGTTGGCCGATCGAACAGCTGTTCGATCGGTTAGCCCAACCGATCGGTTAGCATTGCATTGTTTTCAAATATGTCACTCGATCGGTTGGCATGCTCGATCGGGTGACATTCCAATGTTTCGAAAAGTCTAAGTGTTTTTAAAGCGTAGTATCTCATGATTCGAGTAGTGATGATCACAATCGAGTGGCTCGATCGATCGAACATCACCTTGTCAATAATACACTTTGAGTTTGAGGGCCTAAGTGCTAGTCGTTCGGTTAGCCTAGCCGATCGGCTGGCGTAGTCGTTCGGTTGGGCTGTTCGATCGAACAGCCTAGCCGTTCGGCCAGCTTCTCGATTCGGTTAACCTATCACTTAACACTTGGTTATTCCCGTTTCTTGGAGTGATTTAAAGATAGTTTGACCACGAGTTGAACCACAAAACTGAATTCCCCACTTAGCCTACTGACTCGAGCAGGAATCACCCAAACTCGGTCAGAGACGGTTTGGAACCTAAGTTTAACGTTTAACCCGAAATCGGTATATCTCTCGGTAGAACCCGAATCTTGAACCATGTGTTTGTTTAGGTTGATTTATAAATCGGTTCAAGTCTCGTTTTCACCTTTTTGAGTGTAAAAGAGTTGAAAGATAGATGAAAACCCATCTTCCAATCCTTTTCCACCGTGAAATGTTAAGATCTTTGGAAGATTTTAGGTTATTTATGTGGAAATCGGTTAGATCTAGCTTATTCATGGTTGAATGAAGTCAAGAACATGAAGTTCTTGATGAACACCAAGAACACCATGATGACATCACTCAAGAACACCTAGATCTTGGTGATTTCATGGTTGAAATTCAAGTTTTGAAAGATAGAAAGGTGGAGAATCGATTAATGAACAAAAACGTACAAGGATTAGAGCGGAATACTTACCGGTTTGAGAGAAATCTGAGATTTAGTGAGAAGAAGAGGCTGGTCGGTCAGAGCTTTTCCAAAAGTGGAAAGTTTGACAAGGACAGCCCTATTTATAGGCTTCCAAAAGAGGAAAGGGTCAGCTGATCGAACAGCATCCCTGATCGAGCAGCTGTCCGATCGAACAGCCTGTTCGATCGGCTAGCCTGTTCGATCAGGTTGCCCTGTTCGATCGGCTTGCCTGGTTTTGAGTGTTTCGCGACGATTTTTGATATTTCGAGTTCGATGAACGATGATTTGAGAATGATAGAATTTCCTAATCAAATTACTTTTAGTCCCAACTACTATATCTAACATACAAGCATCCTTACAACCTATTTTCAAAGTCGGTTTCGATTGAGTTTGATTCACCTTTGAGTCTTGATTGATTTGATTGATTCACCACACACTTTAACATAAAAGTAAACATGCACAAGTAACACATAAGGCACACACACACGTATAAAAAGTACTAAAATCCCCTCACTTGAGTTTGATGGTTGATTTGATTAACTTGATTATTGATTGATTAGCTTTATTGCATTGTTACTTCCTATCATTCACAGTCGGTCGTTGATTCACAGTTGATTATCGGTCGATTAGTTTGATTATACAACACTTACTCCAAATAATACGAAAATCAAAATGAAACTAAAATGAAATTAATCTTTATTAATCTTTAATTCCAATAACAGTCAACTCTTGACTTTGACTTTTGGAAAACACGGGGTGTTACATCTTGAAGCCGGGCGTGAAAGGATCCTGCCGTCGTATTGTAAAATACGCTCAACAGGGGTGTGCGGTGCTGGGGGAAGCCCAGCTCGTATATTCGCTTCAGTACAAGCGCGGTTGTATGCTGCAGTCAGCGTAGCTGCCTGCTGCTCGTACCAGGCATGAATGGTCGTGCCTGGTGGGATCACAGATGGGAACTGTGATAAGTCATGTCCGAACATAAAGGAGGGGCTCCTTTGTGTGGGCGTGCCAATGTGTCCGGGTTGGGAGGTCGAGGCATTGACCCCTACCGGGTTTGGGATTGGAGGATTTTGGTTATCCGCAGTATTGTTTTGGTGATCAGTCATGATCGTGAGAGAGGAAAAAGGATGATTTAGAAAATGCTAAGAGTAGCGGTGGGCGCCAATGATGAAACAATGGTTAACCGGGCAGGGTTAACTCACTGGTCTCGTCAAGAAGGGTTAATCCCTTCCTCTCGAGGATCGCTGGCTGGATCACCGGTGGTTGATCTCCTGCACAAGGAAACAAGCCGTGACTCGTAACAAGGAGGATGGGGTGGGGGGTGCTCCTTGTTACCACTCTCCGGCGTGAGAATCAGTAGTTTGCTTGGGAAGCAAAGTAAGATAGTAGTAGTAGTGAGAGAGTTGTGAGAAGATACCTCAAACCTGGTTTGGGGTTGGTATTTATAGCCGAGGAGTGGAGGAGGATGATGATGGATGGACTGACGACGTGCTGCCCCTTTTCAGGTGTGTCAGGCTCGTCGGTTATGGAGGTTACGCCACGTCAGTCCATTGCTTACGTAGCTCTGACAGGTAGCTGTCATTGGTGCCACTTGCACTGTGGTGTCAGTACCACTTGCTTGAGTACATAGGATGCGGTGCAAGCCGCATCGCTACGTGCGGTAACATCTGAAGTTACCGCGTCTCCTACTTGTGATCAAGTAATACGCGAGATGCGGTGCTAGCCGCATCGTCGTCTTGCCTGCATCCCTTGTCGTGACGAAAATGTCCGTATGGTGCGGTGTCAGCCGTACCACTACGTTCATCTTCTTTTATGCCTAAGGTAAGGCTTTCCTGTATTGATAGAAGTGTTCACTGGACGCGGTGCGAGGCCGCGTCGCTGTGAATACTTCCGTTTTCGTACACCAGATGTGATGCTATGTCGCATCACTCTACCGTTCTCCTGTTCCATGTAAGTCCTCCTTTGTTACTAGATAGATTGGATTCAACCCTTGCGTCGATGCGTTCCCGCATGGGCACAAGTGGGTTGTTAGCTAGTGGGGGTTTTGATAAGGGTAATGGTCACTCGCGGTCGATGCTGACGCGAGATCTGGGACCATACCCCTTCACCGGGACATCGAGCGGACAAGCCGGTGGTGATTCTCGTTCGAAGGGCGTGCGCTAAGGTATGTAACATGACTCGTTACATTATGTGAAATTAGATCATTGTAGTTGATTATCAAAGTTTCTAGTTATTTTGAATTGAAGCGAAGGCATTGTTGTATTGAATACTTGTTTGAATAATGAATTAAACTCGTTGGTAGTTGTCACTAAGGAAGGAATTCCATAGACAAGCCAAACGGGTCAAATAATCAAGTAAAACATGATCTACATTCCAAACATGATAAATTGATGTATGTAGTGGTTATATTATGACGTACTAGAAATATCAGACTTTTATTACATTGATAATGCAGAATGTTGAAACCCGAGAGTTGGGATTTTGGTTGAAATGCTCAAACCAAACAAAAACATGAATTCCCAGGTGCTACCGTAATTTACGGTGTCACCGTAAATTACGGTAGAGATTAATGTTTTACGGTGGTTTACTACTGAGTTACGATGGATCCAAGAATTTCCAGCACTCACCGTAATTTACGGTGGCACCGTAAATTACGGTGGAGCCTGGAAAACTTTTATAGATTTGTTGTTTCAAAGTGATGATAAACCTTGAAATCCTACCATTCATAAACGTCAAAGCTAATGACTTATTTGTTGATTCATAGGTATTAGGCGGTCACATGGATGGCGATCAAGCGACTTGATGATAAACCGAACACTCCACTTCGAAGCTTCCGCTATGTTTTGAACTTGTTAATTAGTTGTTCTTTGGTTGTAAACAAATTCTTAAACGACTTAGTACGTTCTACCTTAGTCCTTAGTAGACTAAGATGTGTAACATTTTTGAAATATATGTTAAACTATTATCTTTTGGTATAAATTAGCTATTAAATTTTAGTATAAATTCAAGGGTGTTATATCATATCAAGGCTTCAAATCAAGGTCAGATCACAAATACTTTCAACTAAACATGATGATTTTATCAATATTTAACATTCAATCTTCGTTCTGATTGTTCATTCATTTGATTTTCATTCGTTATAACCTAGGGTTTGTTGATATTCGATTTGTTTGTCGTCTGCACAAATGTATAATTTCAATATTGATATATTATTCAGGTTTTGATGTTCGTCTAATAGATTTTGTTTGTATATTGTGGAGATAATTGGTCGATTCTCCCGTATTTAAGGATTTTTTATCATTCGGGTCGTTTTAGATGATCCTGTGTTTATAATTTTTTTTCCATATTTGATTTTTGCAATCTTCTTATTACCCTTTGGTTCAAGAAAATCCATTCGAAAGGATCCAAACATCAGGTAACCAATATATGTCTAAAGTATCATCAAATAATTGTTTTTTTTTTTGGTTCTGTATTTTTGGGACAATTTCAGTACTGTGACCTCGTGTTTCAGACGATTTCTGCTATTAATATTATGTATAGATTGTGTTGTTTATTTGTTTTCCCTTTTATTGTAGAAGTCATACAATACTGGATATTGCATTAAGCAGAAATAATAATAAGTAATCTCTTATACCACGACGATTGAGGTACGGTTTTTTGTGTATATATGTGTATCAATGTGTTTCTAGGGTTCTGACTAACGGACGTTGATGGTGGTGTTATTTGATGTCTTAGTAACAATAGTGGTGGTTGTAGTGGTGGACAGTCGTCGTACCAGAGAAGAAAGTTAAATATCAACAGCTATTTCATTCAATCTAGCCGCGACAGCGATGGTGTTAACGCTTAGTTTTGAATTATGCATCAGAAATGACAACTAAACCAACCGTAGTATGGTAGCAGATGGACCAGCGAGGTTGCCGGATTTCATGGTAGAAGAAAGTTGCAAAGAGGGGTACAGAGGTGGGTTTCATCTGGTTTTTTCGTCTCTCTTTCATCGATAGATTGTCATTTACCCTCTTAGATTAACTGTTTTCTTCTACAGTTGATGCTTTAGGTTAATATTTTACTAATATAGTAATATCTAATTCGATCAGGTATTTGGTTTATATAGATTAGATTAAATCAGACGAATCCTTTCCAATTCGATCTGGTATTTGGTTTATAGATCTACATATAATTTAAAGTTCTTTATGATTCAAAACCCTAATCTTCAATATTGTGTTTCGATTCTCATTCATCTTAACTCCATTTGGTTTATAGATCAGGTATTTGGTTTATAGATCTACACCAAACTTTGAGCATCGATATCTCATTCATCTTAACTCCATTTTGGACGCGATTTAGTTTGTTGTGAAGCTCTTCCAACATAGAACACAAACTCACAAATAAATATATAAAATCCCCTCGGTTTCTTATATTTATTTCTAGTCCAAAATTAGGAAAAATGCATTTCCTATATTTGTGAAAATTGTTATTTTCACAAAATTTCCAACATTTAGCACCAAAGGTTATAAAACATTAGTGTATTAGTGACGAAATGTAGTTTTCGTTAGATAAAAGTAGTTATTTAGCTGGAATTTTGTCGGAATTTAGAGAATTTGGCCGGAAACTCTCCGGATCTAGGAGTCTCGTCGAAATCTGCGCCTGAACCATCACCTGAAGAATTAAAGCGCAATTGTCTTAACTTAAGGCGCAATTGCCTCGCCTCGCATGAAAATTGGGCCAAGGCACAAGAGGCGATGGTTTTTAACAACTATGGTCTAAACAATTATATGGCACGACGAGCTTAAGTCGAGGTGTGGTCGATAAAGTCTTGTGAGCACCAGAACAACTCAAGCTGAGAGGAGTACCACGCCACGAAGAGTGATTGTTTTCTAGTTCAACTAAAAGTGAAACGATAAACTAGTTATTTTAACCCTTGACGACCCACATTATCTGAATCAACCTAACAAGGTAGGTAGATTCCAAATTTGACTAGTCTAACCGACTGAAAAGATATGGTCTTAAATTCTACGCAAGGCAGGTAGAAGGCTATACCCAAACTTAACAACACAACACTCAGTTATCACAAGCGCTAGTGTCTCATTCATCTTAACTCCATTTTGGACGCGATTTAGTTTGTTGTGAAGCTCTTCCAACATAGAACACAAACTCACAAATAAATATATAAAATCCCCTCGGTTTCTTATATTTATTTCTAGTCCAAAATTAGGAAAAATGCATTTCCTATATTTGTGAAAATTGTTATTTTCACAAAATTTCCAACATTTAGCACCAAAGGTTATAAAACATTAGTGTATTAGTGACGAAATGTAGTTTTCGTTAGATAAAAGTAGTTATTTAGCTGGAATTTTGTCGGAATTTAGAGAATTTGGCCGGAAACTCTCCGGATCTAGGAGTCTCGTCGAAATCTGCGCCTGAACCATCACCTGAAGAATTAAAGCGCAATTGTCTTAACTTAAGGCGCAATTGCCTCGCCTCGCATGAAAATTGGGCCAAGGCACAAGAGGCGATGGTTTTTAACAACTATGGTCTAAACAATTATATGGCACGACGAGCTTAAGTCGAGGTGTGGTCGATAAAGTCTTGTGAGCACCAGAACAACTCAAGCTGAGAGGAGTACCACGCCACGAAGAGTGATTGTTTTCTAGTTCAACTAAAAGTGAAACGATAAACTAGTTATTTTAACCCTTGACGACCCACATTATCTGAATCAACCTAACAAGGTAGGTAGATTCCAAATTTGACTAGTCTAACCGACTGAAAAGATATGGTCTTAAATTCTACGCAAGGCAGGTAGAAGGCTATACCCAAACTTAACAACACAACACTCAGTTATCACAAGCGCTAGTGTGCAAGCTCTCATCCGCGCATATAATGCGATGACAGCTAATACAAGTACTAATAACACAAATGGCAGGAGCTGTAGCCAATCATTGTGCGCCAGGCTCTGCCCATACAACTCTTATGATGATCTACCGTGCAAGAGACAAGAAGTACATAGTTTAGACTTGGTGTTTCTTCACCGACCTATGTGATCTTGGGTGTAAATCAAGCCATTTATATACAAGCCATTTATATACGAGTTTTGTTTCTAAAGTGAAAGTGCTCTAATTTTAACGTTATTTTACTAATTTCGTGAAAATAACGTTAAAAGAGGGGGATGGTTAATCATGCATCATGTGGTGGCGTTGATAGCCGAAAGACAAGGGGGTACATGCACTAATCGGCGTTTGTCTCAATTGCTGAGTGTTATGTGCCTTATGTCCAATGCTTGATACAAAACTACTATCGAGCTGGGGGTCTCATTGGAAGCAGCCTCTCTATTCCTACGAGGTAGAGGTAAGGCTGTCTACATCTCACCCTCCTCAGACCCTACCTTAGCTTTGCTATTGGTGGGATATACTGAGTATGATGATGATGATTTCTATTTAAGTAATTCTTTTTTGTGATAAATCAAAAGTTTGAAAATAAGTTTAATATAACTAGTTTTTAAAACCTACGCTTTGCGGCGGAACCATTAAACAGAATAAAATGTATACGTAAAAACGTTGAGCCACACACGCACGTTAGGGCGTGTTAACTCGCATAATCAAATCAAAATGTAAAACATAGAATAGAATAAGTAAGTGGATTTAGGACTTGCGTGTTGCGATGGGGCCGTTAAATTGTAAAAAGATAGACGTAAAAACATTGAACCACTCATACCCGTTGCAGCGTGTTAAGTCGTAAAATAATTCGGCAACAAAATGTAAAGCATTATAAATAATAGAATAACTAAGTCGAAAGATAAAAACCCACGTAAAAGAGAAAATAAAAACTAAAAAGTTATTTAACTCTAACTTTAATAATAACTAGGTTAAAGAAGTACGTCGCGTTGCGGCGAATTTCTTTTGTTACTTAGTCTGTGTTTACATGTGTTTTGAAATCACTACGAGCGTGTTGCGAACGGAACTCCTGACAAGAATAAAAAGAAAATGTAGAAAAAAATACTAAAAGATAACCGAAAGAAAATCAACCAAAAAAGTTGTATGGGAACGATGTTGTTCGTATGAAACCAGTGGTCAGAGATGAGCAAATTGTTCTGGGTACCGGTACCAAATTTGCCGAACCGGAAGATCTTAAGTACCAATTCGGTGCCGACTTTTGGCGTTCCTGGTACCGGTTCACTACCGTTTTTTTACCTTCATATACCGGTACCGTAACCGGTATTTTCGGTATCAGTACCGATTCTGTATCGATTGACACCGAGCTCCTATCTCTTAAACTAAAAAAAGAAAAAAATTAAAAGTTGAAGAAAATCAACAAATAAAAGTTGTACGATATCGTTTTTCGTACGGTAACCGTGATCAGAGATGAGTAAATGGTACCATGTAGCAGCACTGAATTTCCCGAACCAAAAGATTTCCAATATCAATTTGGCGCCAACTTTTGGCGTTTTCTGTGTTAGTGCCGGTTTTTACCTTCATGTACTGATACCGAACAGGACCGTCCCGGTATTTTCGATACTAGTACTGGTTCGATACCGGTTGACACCAAACTTATCCTAGCCTCTGATATTAAATAAAGGATTAAAGTTAAAAAGTAAAGAAAATAACTATTATAATAATATTAAAATAATAAAAGTATTGAAAAATTATATATTATCATAATATTAAAATCACTATTTATTTCAAATATATAGTAATATATAGTAATAATAATAATAAAATAATAATAAGAAGAAGAAAAATAAGAATATATGCATCTAGATTTGAGATTTGGTATTCTTTTGTAAAACGGTTTTTTTATTAATTTAAAATTCACATGTAACCTATATATTTATAAGAAACATATATTATTATTCAGAAAATGCTAATAGTATAGACAAACCAAGTGAAGAGACTTACTTTAAATCAAGTTTGGAGAACTTGTTAGTTGCTAGTTGGTTGAAGAGGTGAGGACTAGCGACTACTTGTGATTACACATGATTAATCGGAATTAATTGGATCGGGGTTTTTTATGTAATTTTTAATTTTATGTATACATATACACATTTTTAAAGGTAAATATTTTAAGCTGCTAGATTTTAACTCTTACTCAACTCATTCTTTTAAGTATACAAGATTAATTGTTGAAATTCTAATGGTTTGATTGAAAACTGACCAGAATTTAGAGGTTTTGACCGTAATATACAGGTTTTTTTTGCCGAAATCTGACCGGAATCGTCAATTTTTGGCTGGCCGACTAAGCCCCACTAGTGATTAATAGACCGATTAACGAAAAATTACTTAGTTACTTGTTGACTAGCGATTAATCGCCAACTAGTCGTCGTTTAGCTGCGATTTTTATAGCACTGGTAAAGATGCTTTAACATATCCAGCTTTTGTCTATCTCCTTCTTAGTCAACTTTGACCATACTTTATTTTGTTAAAATTTAGAGTGTTTTACGTCTATTTATGTTTTTTTAATGACAAAGGTTACATTATTTCTAAGTCTAAACTAAATCAATAAATATTAAATTACACCCATATCAGAATTTGAACCCTAATATTTTCTTCAAGAGATAAAATAAAAGCCTCTACCACCCAGCTATAGCTAAAATGGCCTTTATGTCTAATTATAAAGTTAAAAAGTCATTTTTGGACTATGTACAACGGATTACTTTCTTTAAAAAAAAGTGAACTAAAGGATGTCGTCCTCCATAAGTAGGATAGTTACTCACTTACCCAGGCTATGAGGTGTAGGGTTGTAAACGAACCAAACTAATACAAACAAAGCTTTATTCATGTTCGTTTATTAAGGAATGAGTCTGTTCATTAACTGTTGACCAACGCTTACCGAATGAGATTTCTTGTTCGTGTTCGTTCATTTAGGAAATGAACGTGTTCATGAGTTGTTCACGAACACTTACCAAATGCAAATGAACTCAAACAAATTTTCATGAACATAAATGAACACAACAATGCTTATGAATGGAAATGAAAACTCATGAACATACATTCATTTTGAAATAGAATCTGCATTGTTTTCATAACAAAGATTAAAATAATCCGCCAAAAAATAAATAATCACTTAACATAATTATCCCAACACAATTGATATAATTATCAGAAACATGATTAACACAAAATTAAGAAATTTGACAAGTTTTATTACAAACTGAAAATGATATTGTCAAGTGAGGGATGTTGGGATAGGCATATAGTATAAATAGGGTTTCATTTTATTGAAAACTCGTCATCATCATCATATTCGGTGAATCCCATCAATAGCAAAGCTAAGGTAGGGTCTAAGGAGGGTAAGATGTAGACAACCTTACCTCTACCCCGTAGGAATAGAGAGACTACTTCCAATGAGACCCTCGGCTCGATAGTAGCTTTGCATCAAGCCTTGGACACAAGGCACATAACACTCAACAATCGAGACAAAGGCCGATTAGTGCATGTACCCTTTTGTCTTTCGGCATCAAGCCCACCACATGATGCATGATTAACCATCTCCCTCTTTTAACGTTATTTTCACGCAATTAGTAAAATAACGTTAAAATTAGTGCACTTTCACTTTTGCTCCCCGAGCGCACACACATATATACATTATATGTGCATACCGCAAGCGGGGCTCTTTTATTGAAAACTAAAAACAATAAAACAAAAATATAACATATTGAAACCTTTAAATGAACGAACACAAATGAACACACTATCGTACATTCACGAACATAAACGAACGCAACCTTTGTTCATGATCGTTCGTTTAACTTAACAAACGAAATTTCTTGTTCGTGTTCGTTCACTTGTTAAATGAACGAACATAAACAAACTTTTTGCCCAACGGTTCACAAACTATTCGCTGAACGCTCGGTTCTTTTACAGCTCTAATGGAGTGGTGTTCCCCACTCCAATTAACTCAAAAACATCAGTGTCACATCAGATTACACTAAGTTTCCATTGTTTTCCATATTTTGGGGTGCGGTTCCACTTTCTACTGCAATTTCTGACCACTACCAAGTCATTTCTATTTTTTAAATACAAATAATAGTTTTTATGTTTTGACAATTTGTAAAAAAAAAAAAAAAAAAAACAAAAATAATAGTACATGCATAATAATTAAAAGGGTTAGGATATAATGGGAAGTTTATTTGGCTAAGAAGGCTAGGAAGTAATCTTGATCATCCATTTAGTTAATCAAGGGCTAAGATTAAATGAGGGAAATTGAAGGGAAGAAAAGAGACGTGTGGATTTGTTTAGGGGCATTCTAGTCAATCCAAGGCAATAGTTTCTTTCTTCTCCAATTCACCCCATTTTTAAACGTTAATAACTATTTCATACGACATTATTTTTTTATAAAAATTGCAGCAAAAAAACGAGCGTTTTTTAATCTTTAAAACGAGTATACTATTGCTATATTTTCAAAAAAAATTTAAAACCCAGTTGCGTAAAACGCAATGAGAAAAAAACCTAAAATATGACATTTTTCTAAAACGCAATGCATAAAAAACACAAAGAAATGTCTTATTTGTAAAACGCAATGGCCAGAAAACACAAAACAAAGTGTACTTTCTAAAACGTAATGGACTGAAAACACATAAAAATGTGTTTTACCTAAAACGCAATGCACAAAAAACACAAAGAAATGTCTTATTTCTAAAACGCAATGGCCAAAAAACACTTAAAATGTCTGTTTTCTAAAACGCAATGGCCAGAAAACATTTAAAATGTCTGTTTTCTAAAACGCAATGGACTGAAAACACAAAAAAATGTGTTTTACCTAAAACGCAACGCACCAAAAACAAAAAGAAATGTCTTATTTATAAAACGCAATGGCCATAAAACACTTAAAAATGTCTCCTTTCTAAAACGCAATGGCCATAAAACACTTAAAAATGTCTCCTTTCTAAAACGCAATGACCTAAAAAAACAAAAGAAAGTGTTCTCTCTAAAACGCAATGGACTGAAAACACCTAAAAATGTGTTTTACCTAAAACGCAATGACTAAAAACACTTCAAAAATGTGTTTTTCTAAAACGCAATGGCCAGAAACACATAAAAATGTCTTAGTTCTAAAACGCAATGGCCTAAAAACACCAAAGAAAATATTTTCTCTCTAAAACGCATTGAACCAGGACAATAGTTTTGTCTGTGAATTGTCTGAACCAGGAAGTAGGAGATCAAAAGACTGTCTACGAATGCAGTTTTCCAGAGACAATTTACAGAAAATTAAATTTTCTGATACATTTTTATTAAAGCAATTTAATCGGAAAAAAAAAATTTCCGAGCTGACCAGCTCAACCCCAGCCAGGGGCTGCCGCCCCTGGGACCCTGCTACCAGGGGCCCTGCCCCCGGACTCCCGCCAAGATCGTAAAACGCAATGACTAAATCAAAAACCCAGATAATAAAAATGAAATTAAAGAATTTCTTACATGGATCGAAGTCGGTTTCTTCAACGATTGACGAAATTTGAATGATTGAAACACTTATCAGAGATCGAATCGAAAGGATCGAGTGATTATCTTCAAAATCACCGGAAAAAACGAGATTTTGTATGAAATTAAACTGGGTTTTCTTCAAAAAAGCTGAAGAACACATTGAACGGGTGTTTGAATCATTGATTGGTGACGAAAATCGCACTATAATGTAGTGATTATTGAGATAGAAAGTGAAGAAATGGTTGAAGATAGTGGGTTTTGAAAATGGTGGGTTTTGATGTTAATGGGAAGAAGAATGAAGAAGAAAAGGATGAGATTGACTAAAAAACCTTCTTCTTTATTTTAAATTTTGCCACATATCCTAATCCTATTGCTTCCTATACTTCCTAGCCAAAATAATCTTTCTATTTGATCCTCTAATTAAAATACTATTATTATTTAATAATGCATTAACAATAACAACTAAAAAAATTAAAATTTCATCGCTGGAGTGAAATGCGACGATATTTTAAAACAAACCAACGTGAAAACATGTTCTAACAAAATATATATATATATATATATATATATTAATTTAGTTCAGGTTAAAACATGTCTTAACAAATTAAAATGGACTCGATTTGATGTAGTCGTTTTACTAAAGAAATGTATCAGAATAGCTTTGCCCACTATATTTTTATGACTGCTAGTAGTAACAAATGGAGGTGGTGGTGGAGGTTGTAGGGTGGCGGAGAAGGTGTGGGTTGGGATGACGACAATGGTGGTTATGGTGACTACATTGGTGGTTATGGTGGTGACGGCCAGGGGCGGACCTAGAGAGTAATTAGCCGTAGCACGGGCTACGGCTCAACTTTGTACCAGTAGTGTAAATTTTATTTTATTTTTCTGATTTTTATACAAAGGACACCCCAAAACAACTACGAGGACACACCTGAAACAAATTGTAATCCCAAATTGCAGTTGTAAATAATAAGCCCAAATCAGTTTATTAAAGCCCAGTTATGAAGAGTAAGCATTCAATAATGAAGATTGTATATAATAAGCCCAACCAATTGTTATTAAAGCCCAACCAGTGATAATGTTATATGTTAGCCCAAACCAGTTATAATGTTATATGTTTTACCGATTGCAACCGCAACCATTGAAAGATGTTTTTCGAAATTGAAGCTTGTCAAGACGGATTTACACAATCGAATGGGCCCGGAATTTTTCACCAATGCTATGGTTTGTGCGGTCGAAAAAGATTTTTTACATGAAGTAAAAGACGACGATGTGATGAAACGATTTTAAGCTATGAAAAAAAGAACAGGACAAATCTATTAGGTATTTGTTTTAATTTATTTATTTCTCGTTGTTTTTTTAATATTGTATGATTACACGGTAAAAAAAAATTTGTGATGCCCCTGAGTTAATGTTCTAGTTCCGCCACTGGTGACGGCGATAAAAGTATTGGTGGCGATCTGGTGGAGGTAGATACATTATGGTAAGGTGATGATGTAGACGGGTGATAATGGTGTCGGTGATGGTGATTGTGGAGGCAACGGGTGGCTGTGGTGGTAGGGATGATGATGGTGGTGATAGTGATGGAGGCGACCAATGGCGACGGTGGTGGTGTCAATGTCATCAACGACAATTGGAGAAGGCATAGGTTTTCTCGATTTAAAGGAACGGGGATGGTGGTGTTGGTGTGTGGTGGTGATGATTATGTGTTAGAGACAAATGATATTTCTGTTGGTGTTGTCTTTATTAGACCCATTTTAAGTTAACAAGTTTAATAAAACTCGTCTTGTTTATATAAGTGGATTGACCAAATTCACACGTGTAATTTGAATTTGACATAGATTAACATTAACCCATATGCAAAATTTATTTTCTTCAAATGAAGTAATTTTTCAATGGAGATGATGAATGACACCTATGTTTAATATTATTTTGATGCTTTATATGAAGTAGAAGGTAATAACACAAAAAAAAAATAAAAAAAAAAATATTCACTTTTAATTATTCACTGAACATCATTGAGTTTACACAATAAGTAACATCATTACATATTAATTTACATATGTTAATATAATAATTATATACTTAAAGGCTATAATTATATACTCAAAGGCTAAAGATAAGTAAAGGGGATTAAGACAAGAATTTTAAGATACCATCAACAACAATTAGAACTTAATTAAATAAGATTTACAGGGACCATAAAACCTTGTTACTCTCAAATTGAAAAACAAACTCTAAAACACAATAAAGGGTCGGTATTCTTTCGGTGGTTTGGCTGTCTCAAGGGAGGAAGAGAACGTGGTTTGTTTTGAATTTTGATGTGTCCATCTTACCAATTAATTGAATAGATGTAATTAAACTAGTCTTGAGTCTAATCACCAATTAATTGAATAGATGTATAATTAAAAGTCTTGAGTCTAATCGTCCAGAAAAGTATATGCATGCTTTACATTTTTGATAACTTCTTTTATCTAACAGTAATAAGAGTTAATTACACAGACAGTCCTTGTTGTTTATTGAAAATGACACCTTTAAGTACTAACTTATTTTTTTAACAGGTTCAGATTCTATGGTTTCTATTTTATGACACCTTTGAGCATTAAGGCTAACTTCCGTTAGTTTTTCTGTTAAATCAATATAAAATGACTAAAATACCCTTATATAACTTTGTGTTAATACTTAAAGATGTTAGTTTCAATAAATCACAAGGACCATCAGTGTAATTAACTCTAAAAAATTAAAAACTCATTATATTTGTAAAAAAACATATTATAAAACATGCTACATAAAAATACTTAATAATTGTATTCCTAAAATTAATATACATTACCAAATTGTCTATTAGAATTACGTTGTCAAAACATGACCTTTACTTCAAATATAATCTAATTGTATTTATGTTTAGATAAGTTATCCATACTTTTGTAACTTCTTTTTAAAAAAGCTTTTTGAATTTTATAATTATTATGTGCAAATTTTTCAATATAAAAAGTTTAGATTTACAATTATCAAATAATGTTGCGTTTCGTTTATCTTACAATCAGGTTAACTTTATAGTATTTTTAAATGATACTTTGTAATTGTTTTATGTAAAAAGAATAAGTTTAATATGTATTTGACATTAAATATAAAAGTTACTTTTTAATGATTAAATTAATAATGTTTAACATAGGTTATACAAACTTATTTAACCATTAGATAAAAAGTAAATGTTTTTCAAATATTAGTAACTATTCATTTATAACTTTTTATGTAAAAAAACGTTTAGTACACCTTTGACATTAAATAAGAAGTAAGTATATGTGATTAAAGTTATTCAATAATATTAAACATGTATATTATACAAACTATTTAATCAAAAAATAAAATGTCAATCAATCAATTATTCATACCCAGTAAATCTCACATATAGCAAAGCTATTGGCACGCGTTATCTCTATCCTTAGAGATAGAGAGACTGCTTCCAGAGAGACCCCCAACTCCAAAACAAATAGCATGCAAATAAACAGAACTAAAGAATGTATACATAAATAGCTATCAATAATAGGAGAAGCGGTGTAGTTGCAACATGATAAAAATAGTCAGATATATAAAAAAAAACATATGTGCATAAATACAATTAGATTATATTTGAAGGGTCCTTTTTTGATAACGTAATTCTAATAGACATTTGGTAATATATATTAATTTTAGGAATATAATTATTAAACATTTTATGTAGCATATTTTATAATATGTTTTTTTACAAATATAATGAGTTTTTATATTTTTTATAGTTAATTACATAGATAGCTCTTGTGGTTTATTGAAAGTAACATCTTTGAGTACTAACGAAAAGTTAATAAGGGTATTTTAGTCATTTTATGTTAATTTAACAAAAAAACTAACAGAAGTTAGCCTTAATACTCAAAGGTGTTACAAAATCGAAACCATAGAACCTGAGCATGTTAAAAAATAAGTTAGTATTCAAAGGCGTTACTTTCAATAGACCATAAGGACTATCTTTGTAATTAACTCTACTAATAAAGAAATCATTTTAATGTCGCTTGACATTCTTTACATTTATTTAGTAATAATAATGCCACATAGCATTTGTTCCTTCAATCTCACAATTTTTATTTTTATTTTATAATTTAATATATAAAAAAATATCACTTAGCCTTGTCTTAATTCGTCTTAGTTCCTAAAATAATAAATGTTTTAAGAAAATATAATCAAATATCTTCTTCTAATATTATATTATATTATATTAAAAAACATTTTGTGACTTGATTATACTATTCAATTATGTATAACTCATTATAGCTTTGATACAATTAACTAAAGCACACTTCATTTTTCTTTTTCTTTTTATCTATTGATCTGCCCTATTGGTTCATATATTCTTATATTTATTATTTCTTGGTTGTGTTTCGGTCTAGCATATTTTTCATTTATTACCCTAATATTTTTTCAATATTAACTTTGATTCTATATATTTTTCATCTTTTACAAATTTTTCGTTTTATGTTTCGATCTAAATTTTACGAGTTAACACTTTGCAACGCATGTATGTGATTGAAAGTTTTAACGTTATTTTGTTTTGCGGTTTAACGGCTCTATCGTTATGAATGGGTCCTAAGTCGACTTAATTATTCTTTTGTATGTTTTTCGTTTCAGTCTAATTTTTGTAAGTTAACACGCTGCAACGCGCGTGGGTGGTTTAATGTTTTTGCACCCACTTTTGGTTCAGTTTAACGAACCCGCCGCAAAGCGCGGGTCTTAAATAATGCATAGAGAATATAATAATAGATACATATATAAATGTTTGATCGGTGACACTTGTATATATTAAATAACAATCATGTTGGCTACAGGGATCTTATTTATGTTTGTTTCTGGCCACAAATTATTTTTTACTTTTTTGTTTTACCATTAGGGCTGTAAACGAACCGAACGTTCAGCGAACAGTTCGTGAACAGTTCGGCGGGAAGTTCGTTTATGAACAAGAAATTTCGTTCGATTAGTTAAATGAACGAACATGAACAGAGGTCTCGTTCGTTCGATTGTGTTCGTGAACGTTCGGTAAGGTGTTCGTGAACGTGTTCGTGAACATTCGTTGATTTGCGTTCGTTTATGTTCGTATGTTTGTGTTTTAATTGAAGATCTTTGTACTTTCTTATATTTTATTTATACTTTTTATATTATTAAACTTTTATTTATTTTATTTCCCTAACAGTTAAACTAGGAACCTCACTTTCACCTTGTTTATGCATCATTTCCCTTTCATTTCTCATTATTTACATCCACGAACACAATCGACCTCCGTTCCACAATAAGGGATTCAAGTTCGAGTGCTACTCTCTGGCCATCTATCTTTATCCTTCGTCGCGTTCGCCAAATTTATTTGTGTTCGTTTGTGTTCATGAACCGTTCGCGAACACGCTCATTTCCTTAATGAACGAACACGAACATAAAATCTCGTTCGGTAAGTGTTCATGAACCGTTCGTGAACACATTTATTTCCTTAACGAACGAACATGAACAAGGCCTTGTTCGTGTTCGTTCGGTTCGTTTACAGCCCTATTTACCACTAATATTGTAGTAACATGTTTGTCATGTGTCATAAACTAGTAGATGTCTCGCCTGCGTTGCGGGGCGATGGCCGAATAATTCTCAACCAATTAAAAAAAGACTACTATAATTTTGCTAGGGAAAAAAAAAACAAAAACGATGATAAGACCGTAATTTTGGGCTCGGGGCAAAACTGTAATTTTTCAGGACTAATGAACTAGTGTTAGGCAACTCCTTGAGACGAAAAAAAAATTAAATCGAGTAAACCAATTAAAACAAAAAACCTTTATAGTTTTGGTAAAAAAAAAACTAAAACGATGGGAAAAACGTAATATTTAACTGAGGGCCAAATCATAATTTTAATTCGGGGATAAATTGTAAACTAAATGGACCAACGGGGGAGTGCCAGGAAGTTGCCGACACGACTGTAATTTTACACTGGGGGCAAAATTGTAATGTCACCAGGAAAACAAACAAAAACGATGGGGAAAATCTAAAGTTAAGTTGATGGTAAAATCGTAACTTGGCTGTGATGAAAAAAAACTAATGGCAAAACTATAAATTTATACGGGGCAAAATCGTAATTTTGAACCGAGGGCAAAATTGGAATTTTTAGCCAGGAGCAAAAGCGTAGGTTTATTTTTAAGTGAGGGTAAAAACATAATTTTGAACTGATGGGAAAATTGTATTTTTAAGGGTTGGAACGGGGCAAAATCGTAATTTTTTAACCGGTGGTAAAATTGAAATATTTAGCTAGGAGCAAAAGCGTAAATTTATTTTTAAGCGGGGGCGAAAACATAAATTTGAACTGATGACAAAATCGTAATTTTAAAACAGGATAAATTCGTAATTTTATTGGGCCAATAGAGGAGTGCCAGACAGCTGCCTGGCACTATTACCCCTACCGCCCTTTTTACCTAATTAAAGGACTCAACTATTCCCTGCTGACGTCACTATGTTTGTAGTAGTTTAAATGCCATAAAATAATATATTTTTTTTATTCTTAGATTGATATACGTTGAAATCTTTTCTATTTTAGATTTTTTATGGTCGTTATTATTGGTGGACAGAGGTGGTTAAAAATTAGAATTGTTAATTTATTAGGCTTTTACGTTGTCTAGATTAACTTTTTTTAAACTTTTATTTATTATAACATTTCTTTTATATTAAACTAGGTTATTACCCGTGATTACTCACGGGTCGGATATTTAAATTTTATCAAACACAATTGTATATATATTTTAAAGAAAATAATAACACGTGACGAACAAAGCTTCACAAAGCATAAGTCTATGTCTCGCAAAATATTGACATGAGAGCACCCCAAATACAATTATCGATATTTGGTAAAATGTAAAAAGTGAGCAATATTTTTTAATCGACTAAAATGTCCAGCACTTTTCGAAAGTATGGACTTTTAAACCAAACATTTATTTTCACACTTTGAATATCAACACCTGCAAATTATCAGATAAATACAATTAATTAACATGTAAAAAAATTGAAAGAAAAGATCCACTCCAAATTTAAATTAATTGGGAGTGTTTTTTCTAGTTTTTAAACTTTAGAGGAAAATTTTTGGTCATGTTGTGGAAAGTATAAACGTGAGAAAACCACCCACAACAGCATCTATCTTTAAGTATCACAAACTTAAAACTAACCCAAACATAAAAATCGACAGTTCGGTTATAGCTCATTCCAAAATCAAATCAAAACAAACTAAACCGAACCGATCTTTCTTGTTTAAATGTTTGTTATTGTGGTCCAAATTCATTATTTTGGACCAAAAGTTTCATGAACAAAGTTATTACTTTACTACTGGATATCACAAGGTTTGGCTAATAGTTTTGACTAATTTCATCATTTAGGGTCAAAGTTCTTTTAGGCTAAACATTTCAAACCCGTTGCAAAACCGAAAACGACCCATACGTAAAACTGAAAAGCGAAATACATCGCTTTACTAAAACCGATAAACCAATTTTGGTTCGACTTGAGCCAAAACCGACCCATAACCGAACCGAACAAAACCCATATGTGATACCAAAACACATCACTTTCCTGTCAGTCCTGCTGCAGATATCTTGACGTTTCCAATAATCGCAGCCATCAACTCTAGGTCTGTACATGCCTTCATCAACTCTTTCTCTCATTGGCTTGCTTTCTGGCACGTGACCAAAAGAAAATTCAAATTTCAAATAGTCTTTGTTGAAACTTACCTTTTTCCTTTCTTTGTTGTTCCAGGGATTATCTTCACCCAATATTTATATGATTGTACAGCAGCATAAGGAGCACAAACATGCACCGCATACAAAAGAATGTCGTTTGGTAAAGGAACCCCTGTCAGATAATCCACATCATTCAATTTCTCTTTCTCATCTTCACCAATCTCTTTTATATAATCTTCTTCCATTGTGATCCTCTCGGCTTCATTAAGCTGCGCAATTACATTTGCGTCTTCTCGTCAATTTTTGTAGGATTGTTCTCGGCCCTGTTTGAGTCGTTCAGAGAAGTTCGTATCCGAATTAAGAGGCGGAAACTAATAATTCGGTGCTATTGAAGATGTATTCACTTTAATATTGCTGTATTATTGATCAAATGCACGATTACAAGGTTTGACAGCACTTCGGCAGAGTACCGGAACAAATACACCTTCAACTATGTGTTTCAGACTATCTAGTTCGCTCATAACACACCCCCTATATATAGCATAGATGGTTCGCTTATATGGACGACCATATAAGCGATCCTGCTTGAAACCACATAAGCGAACTAAACAATGACCGAATAAGCGAACCTAGACACTATATGACACATGAGCGGACCTAACCTAGTGACTGATAAGCGAACCCTATACAAACATGTAATTCTAGGTTTCCGTGTCATATTTGATCTGTTCAACTTCAAGACTCGATGGAAGACGTAGTCAGCAGACGTAAGTGCACCAACAATTTTTATCCAGATGCCCAGCCTTTTTACATTTGTAACATCTTTTTATAGCATCTTCATTGCCTGCATTCTCATTGAATCTCATCATATTAATCATATTAATCCCCAAAAATATTGTTTATAATCAATCCATATAACCGAAACCCTACATCCACAATTCAAAAAGAAACCCCACAAATTATACAAAATTAAGATTTCTAACAAATAAGAAAAATCTATGAACCAGTTTTAATAAAAATCGCAAAGGAACACATAACATAGAATAGAACAATTAACAAAAGAAATATGATTTAGCAAAGATGATAATGATTACCTAAAGCAACAATCCGAATGATAGAAAGCATGAACATTTAAATCAAACATTCATTTTCACACTTTGAATATCAACACCTGCACATCATCAGATAAATATAAATAATTAACATGTAAAAAAATTGAAAAAAAAAGATCCACTCCAAATTTAAATTAATTGGGAGTGGCTTTTCTAGTTTTTAAACTTGAGTGGAAAATTTTTGGTCATGTTGTGGAAAGTTTAAACATGAGAAAGCCACCCACAATAGCATCTATCTTTAAGTATCACAAACTTAAAACTGAAAAAAAAAAACTGTTGTAACATTATCTTCAATGAAAACCAGAAAGACTTAAAAACTACATCCAAAGATCTAAATTTGTGTCACTAGTTCTTGTATCCTGTTAAAAGGGGGTTTAATTATTCCTATTTTCTACTAATTTAGGTCAAAAACTGTTTTACGAGTGATCAAAGTGTCCCATTAGAGATCTAACATCCTAATCAACCCATTTAAAACTCAAAAGTAATCGGGTTGCTACATCTATGATAGTCGTATAACTAAACTCACCAACACTTTCTTACTTTCACTTAATCTCATTTATGTGACACCCCATCTACCTCTTAAATTTGCAATACTAACTTAAATACAAATCGAAACATGTGCACTACATTAAATAAAATGCATATGTGATACCGAAACACATCACTTTCCGATAAGCCAAAAAACCAAAGTTTCAATTTTGGTTAAGTTTGAGTCCAAAACCGACCCGTAAACAAAAACCAAAGTATATCGGTTGCCCAATATCGAAAAAAACATAATTTCTATTTTGGTTCAGCTAAGCCCAAAACCGACTCATACACACCCATGATGCGACATAACCGAACCATGAACACCCCTACACGAACAAACAAACAGTTTTTTACTTAATCTGAAATGAAAAACCAAAAGTAAACCCCTAAAAACTGGAGTGGCGAGAGGAGAGAGGAGAAACAGGTGGAGTAGAATCATAGTCAACTCTGTAATAGAGGTTAAAAAATATCAAATTTAGAACATTAGACACAACCATAAGTTCAAAAAAAAAATACATATGATAGATTACTCTTCTATTTCATATAGAGTATACTTACAGGGTTTAAATTATAGGAAGCGCTTGGTGCCATATCTAACACACCATGATCATCTTTATTAATATGCGCATTATTCCAAGAACAACTGCAAATATAACCAATCAACATGAGAATCAAGTTACAGGAAAATGAAAATAAACAATTTTAATGAACCAGCAAAACACCATTTGTGAATGACAGGAATGGGGTGAGAAAAAACCTGACTAACCGAACTGAAATCGAAAGAACTGATAAAACCACACCATGATAACTGACCAAAACATAAAAAATCAACGGTTCTGTTATACCTCATTCCAAAATTAAATCAAAACAAACTAAACCGAACCGACCTTTCTTGTTTAAATGTTTGTTATTGGATATATGGTCCAAATTCATTATTTTGGACCAAAAGTTTCATGTACAAAGTTATTACTTTACTACTGGATAACAAAAAGGTTTGGCTAAAAGTTTTGACTAATTTCATCATTTAGGGTCAAAATTTGAAACTTCAAAAATCTAAGCTTCATGCCACCCGATCAGCGGTGGCATTTCTCAGGCACCATGAACCCTAACCTAAGGAATCTCTGTCATTTAATCAATTTTGAAACTTTTATTATTAAATAATCTTTTATAAAAAGAAATATGTCAGTAAATACCTAAATTAGGTTATCCGGGACGATTGAAGACCTGAACCTCTTCGTATAAATCTATATACCATGTAGAGACCATACCTTATGTTAGGCACAATCGCTTATTGGAATTTGGATAATAACAGTAGTTTGTTTTTTATAGAAAAGCCAAATCACTAATACAAATGGTAATAAGCATATATATAAAAAACATCTATACATCTAGAAGTTGATGCATTTGTATCCAATCATGGCAATGTATGTATACTGTATTAGAAAGCAACAACTCGATGTAAAAAAAATTGTCATTTTAAAATAAAGTACACAGATGGTTCCGGTGGTCGACCAAAATTTAGATTTTGTCCATAGCTTTTCAAAATTACTCGTATAATCCCTATGGTTTGCACTTTGTAACACATTTAGTCCCCAACTTTTGCCAAAGATAATGTATGGTCCTTGTAGTTTGCAATTTGTAACGCATTCAATCCCTATCTTGGACCTGCTGAAGCCTTTATATTTGTTAGTTGGGGACTAAATGTGTTACAAAGTGCAAAACACAATGACCATCCATGTATCTTTGGCAAAAATTGAGGACCAAATCCAAAATTTTGATCAACCACAGGACCATTCATGTACTCTACTCTTTAAAATACTTTGGCATGCTTTTGGCCAGATTGGGTATAAACAAAAGTGGATATATGCTTAGGTGGCCTCCACATACATTTAGAATTCAATAGACTCCATAACCGTGATTTGTTTTGTCATTTCCTTTTATCCTTATCCTTTTGACAATTCCCATAAATCATTATGGTGTTGAATTTGGAGCAAGAAATTAGCTGTACATTTTATGCTTGGAAGTTGCAAGACCGATAAAACAACTATAAAAGAAAACAAATGTTAATGAAAATAGTACCTTTTATCGCACCCAGATGGATCCTCAAGCAAACAACCAGTAGGCACATATTGCCTACATATTTCTTCAACCCCAAAATCTGCAAGATTTACATTGAAGTTCTTTAAGATAAACTCTTCTATCCCTGCATCCGATAAGTTTTCTTCCGAAAGATTCCCTCCTGTATCAACAGTGAATCCCGTCAATTAGAGGTAGAAAACTGGGCACATTGAGCGGATCTTGTAGTGGGTCAAAACCGGTAAATTTTTGGTATGGATAGAAACGTTGCTGGAGAGTCAAATACAACTACTAAAATATTATTATTTCAACAATAATACAATACTTTTGCAGTTTTATGCATGAAAAATATTCTTGGCGAATTTCAACCCATTTGACCCCTTTGCTTTTCAGTTTTTCTTAGTTTACTCCGTAAACCCGTTAGACATAAACACATAAGTCATAACCGGAATTAAACCATACATAAGTAATTAAGTAAATAGGGTAAAATTGGCAACTATACAGTAAACCAGCATCAGCATCAGCATCTGATAGTCACTCAGCTAGCCTCTTGCCAACAGGGCTTGTGTACATCATGTGCACTGCAGTTCAATTGGGCAGGGTTGACGGGTCCCGAAGCTATAGATTAGGCCCACCGTCTGCCAGTCAAAGTAGTTTTGGCTTTCAACTGAAAACAATGTGCGAGTCCTGTACGGTGCTGCTTTATTATACGACCTGACAATGATTATACACATTACTATTAATATGGTCAAAACCCTTGCCATTATTTAGTAATCAATAAACGATAATATAATATTATATTTTAACGAAATATGAAGTGGTTCAAAAACCATCAAAGCGGACCCAAGTTTATTAAGCCTCTTACATCACTTTGTTTAAATGAAAAGAAATTTCATTATAATAAACTAAGTTTCTCTAAACATATTTAAGACACTATACTTAAGATTATAAAAAATGTATATAAAGATGTTGTACAATTTGGATTAAAAGAAAGCTGTAGGATAAATGAAGCATATGATAGACTTACGCCTTAGCTCTCCCATGAAGAACCTTAATCCGAGCCTCCCAGGTAAGATATCCATGCTGGCACATAGCTACGTCAATCCATTCTTCGAAATTTCAATTATTGACATACTCGTATACCAACAACCTAATTTACAAAAAATCTCATAGAATTATATCTTGAATAATGAACTAAAAACAAACACACATTGCATAGGTCATTGTAAATACCTAAAAAACTTAGAAAAACATAAAAGCAAAGTGCCAAAAATTACTTAATTGTCTTTAGAAGTCATTATATGTAGTTCCTTTTCTTTTTCACGTTGACTTGCCAAAAAGTCAACCTCATGTTAACATTCGGTTAGAAAAACAGAAAGGCAAAGTGCCAAAAATTGATAGAAAGAAGAATTTCAAAATCTAAATCTATAAACTACTCATTCAACAACAAACTTTCAAGCATCACATCGTTTAAAATTTGTGTCATGCATATTTTAATGTACTCGAATTTTGTCATCTGAGGATAAAAAACTTGGAAACTAATTTGTTACAAAAAAACGTTGTAGAGGTTGGGTAACAACTAACATGTCATCTTTGATAGATAAATCCATAAAAATGATTTTTTTTTCCTTCTATAAAAAAATTAAAGTTAAAAAAGAACAATTTAGTAGAGCGTGCATGCTTATCGAAAACTTACTTGACCAAAACAGTTATGTGCTCAAGAAACAAATATATTATAAATACCCAGATCATACTCATTTCTTCATTCTATTCTCTAACATTTTTGGAAGATCTTTCGGAGGTGGCAAAACATCTCATTTGGCCTGTATCCATTCTCGACTAAAAAATGCCATTTTAAGCTCCCTGGTCGTATGCACTTGAAGTGGCAATGCATAAGACGAACACCTATAATCAAGGGTAAAAGTGCCATTCATCTTGTCAGTGATATTATTGTTGAAAACAACTACTTTACATGGATTATCCTCTTTGAATCGAATTAATTTCTTACATTACAAACCAGCAATCGGTACAGTCTTGAATTCACAACAAAATGACTAAATTTCAATCGAAACAAAAAGATGTAACCTCTCTAAATGAGGATTGAAACTTGCAGAAACAAATAACACTTACCATCGTCGTAATCGCTACTATAAGGCACCATGAATGTGAACATCTGAAAGACTATGCCACCAAGCTGTTTATTCGAGTTGATATCAAGAAACTTGTAACCTCTTGAAATGAATCTGCTTGATAAGGCTAGGAGCCTGTAGTCACATTTGGAAGAATATGTTTAATCCTTTAAAATATAATCACTCTATTAACCAAACGGGACCACAATCAAGTTTTTGTGAAATTTGTCACTTTAAAAGATTAAAACTTGGAACAAATTGAACAATCAAACCATATAAAAGATTGATGATTTCCTCCTGCTTATTAGTCCTCAGTCATCCATTGCTAAAAGACTAATAAAACTATAATCTTTATTCAAACTTACTTCTAAATCATTTGTCAAAATAGCCTATGAGCCCTATCAAACATGCATAATACATGAAGTCTAACACAAACCACAAATTAATAAACCTAATTTCAAGATCCCCAAATCAAAAACATCAAAGATCTAATAAAACGACCAAAAAAACACAATCTGCCCACCAATATCATGAAATTAAATAAAAAGAAGTTACCTTTTTGCAAGTTAAGGGTGAAGCAAGAAAGTAAACGCAATCAGTGTTTCTTTTCAGAACCTAATCTTCCTTCTATGTATCTGTGTGAGCTGCCGATGAAGAAGAAAGGTACTAACATTTGAGTATTGAGGAGGAAAGAATGTCTATGTAGAATGTAAACCCCCAATCATCCACCTACGAATCCAGTAAAAAAAACTTAAAAAACCCTAAATCATAATCATGTAAGAAACCTCATAAACAACCAAAAGAATCTGACTATATGCAAAATCATACAAAGAACATACCAGGAAGTGGAGAATGGAAATGCTTTGAACCCGAATGGAGTTGGAGAATGGAAATGGAGACGAAGGGCTCTCTAGGGTTTTGGAAAAGAAGATGGAACTGTGTCAATGAAGGAAGAAAGCGTTCAAAAAATATAAGGGATCCGTTTCTTAATATTGGGTGACCCGAATCTTCAGCCGGATCCCACGTCCATATCGATTTTGGTTTGTGTTTTGTGAAATTTTGTTTGTTTATAAAGAATTAGATGGTTTCCCTCCCAAAATCACCCTATACACAACCAATTGATGCCACATCATCATATTGGCTTCACCATTCAAGGACAAATAGCCCAAATCATCTCCTTTATTAATATATATAGATAACGTCAAAAAATAACTACAGCCACTCCAATTGTTTCTTTTCTTTTTTTTTTTATATTTTGAAGTTTCAAACTAACCTTTACAATATAAATAATACACGTTCTTTAACCCAATAATTTTATTTTATAATTTTCGCTCTTTAGTGTTTTTAGAAAAAGAAACTAAATAAACTACATGAATTCTTATGAAAACGGCGTAACACAAAGTCATCACCATCACTTCTCCGTTCGTTCATTTGGGTCACTACACCAAGTCATCATTTTTTATTCTAATAGTTTTATTTTATATTTTGTTGTTACATTTATATATTGCAGCTTCATATTGTTTGGTTCATACGAAGATTCCTCGTCGCAACGTGCGATAGGGAAATCCTAGTTAATATTAAATATAAATCTCTTCATCATAATATATATTATATATTATTATTGATTAGTTTTATTTAGATACTCAAAATATTTTAGATTTTCGCAATGACGAATAAGAAAATATTCTAAATTAGTATAGCGATAAAAACAGTTAATATAAATTATATTATTGCAATCGAAATGTAACATATTTAAACATTATAAATATTAATTATATAGTTTTTCTTTCTTCAGATATTTATGCGAATATCATTCTCTCTTTTAATTTGATAATAAAATTAGTTAAATATATTTAATATAATAGTTAGTTCTACAATAATTCTAACTAGTATTAAACAACCCCCGCGTTGCGACGGGGACGAGCAGTAATGCCACACTACTGTCAGCGACCACTAACACTGAAGTTGCGGTGTTAATGCGAAGAAATTAAACCGAAACGTAAAACATAGAATAAAATAACTAAGTTGATCTAGAACTCGCACATTACGATGAACCCGCGTCTATTTTTTCCCGTTTGACAGGTTCATCGTAATCTATTTATAATATATATCATTACCGCTATACAAACCATAATGCACACATTACAACAACCATTGCATCAATATGTTGCAAAGTATATTTATACAAGATTTTTGGCTAAATTAATTAGATTATTATAAATAATAATAATTTACAAATAAAACAACACAACTTTGAATGGATCAAACCGATTGAATATGGTAAGATAATGAAACCATTATTTGATTAAGGTACAACCACTTAAGCACAATTTACAACCATACATGCATACAAAAGATATTGAATTTGGTAAGGTAATGAAACCATTATTATTTGATTAAGGTACAACCACTTAAGCACAACTTACAACCTATATTTGATTAAGGTACAAGTATTTAAGCACAACTTACAACAAAACATGCATACAAATGTTTCAAATTAATAGTATATAAATGGGCATCTAATATTATAATTAATAATTGTAGTGTATTTTTTTTAAGATGTGTTATGAATTATATAAATTTATTAATAATATTATTAAAATATGATTTATTATTATCTAATATTATTATCGTTAATATATTATATTGTATTGTAAACAACTTCAGTATTTAAATTTAAATGATGTAAAGATAATTAAGTTCTGATGTCCCTAATTTTGGTCATTAACGGGTTCGATCAATCAAATCGGAGAACATCTCCTTTGCATTTATGACTCTAACTTCTAGATCTGTTATCAAAATGCATATCAGGATTTCAAAATTTAAAAAATAGTTAATCTCAAGCTATCAATGTTCATCTAAATGGCAATCTATAGACATCACCGCTAATAACAATTTTAACTTTACCAAATCATAAAGGTTTACATGTTCTATTAACATACCATAAAATGCCCTGTAAAATACCATACCACCACTATTATTCTTCAATATTTCAAAAAATCTGAATATTTTCGTAACAGAGCCATACTTGCTACGAACGAAGTTGTATAGAAAGTAAATGATCACCTAGTTTCATTGCTTACCGACAAAGAAAAATAATAACTAAGTTATGTAAATTGGTGTAAAGAAAAAGAATAACTAAGTTATGTATAAATTGGTGTATGTATAAAGATAATCCACTTATGTAAATTTGTGCAGATATTGTTAAGTTAAATAATTTCTATCTTTAGATCCGTATAATACAGATATTTATAATCTAGTTTAATATAAAAGATACATATTACCTTACAAATTATAATTATCCCAAGGTTTCATAATATCACTGAAATATAAAAAAAATTGTACATTGAATATACTTACAAGTAGAAGTTACATGTATAGTAATTTCACATGAGATATTTTTGTCTTTTAGTGTCTTTTTAGTTGTTTTTTAGTTTAACACTTCAACATTTAGTATCGGTACTTACAACCATTCAACTTTCTAAAGACTTTGTAATTAATTTTTATGTGCTGATTTTTATGTACATATCGGTATAAATTCCACGGTTGATTTACATTTCAATGTAATCTTTTTGGGAAATAAGTAGGCTAAAATCTAATACGTTTTTGTGTTTTTTGTACCTTTTTAGTTGGTTTACATTTTGACATAAATTTTGTTTTAAAACAAATCGGGTTAAATATAATACGTTTTCATTAGATGGTTCGAGTTACTTTACGTTTCTATGTTTCCGCAATGCGGCGTACCATTCTTTAACATAAAAAAACTTAATTTTCTCACGTACTTTTATTTATGTACGTGTCGGTATAAGTTAAAATTGGTTAACATTTCAACAAAAATTTCTTTCGCAAATAAGTCGGATCAAATATAATACATTTTCGTGCTTATTTTTATGTGCGTTTTTATTTTGTCTATGTTTTGACGTAACTTTTGTTCAGAAACAACTCGGGTCAAATATAACACATGTTCATTAGACGGTATAAATTCGAGTTACTTTACATTTCGAGCACGTAGCAACGCATGGGAAATTTACTAGTTTCTAAACAACTACAACAAAGGCGGACAGAGTGGAGTTTGGGGAGGGTCAAGTGACACCCGGTCCTGTCCTAGAACATGACTCCCGAAATCGGGGTGTTTTTTCCACCGAATATTGCTGAAGTAGCACCAATGAGCTGGGAAGATGCATGGGGAATGTCTCAAATAAATACAAATACAAATACACAATCACACAACATTTTACCCGCACCACTCATTCTTTTCTCAAATAATTTCTTTAACATCTCTCAGATTGCAAGGAGACTTTGGACTGAAAAGTGGTTACGGCTTGGGTGAACATCGGGAAAATTACATTCGGATGATACCAAGCATTGTTAGGATGATACCAAGCATTGTGAGCGAAAGTCGGGGAAAATGGGAGAAAAGCTGATGCGACGCTGATTTGACACACGGTGAATTCCGGGGAAAATATCGTCCATCCCCCCTAAGCTTGCTTAAGAAGAAAAAAAGTGTCATCGCTAATGATGTCCTTGTTGACATTATCATCATTATCATTATGTAACAAGTCATCGGTATGAAAAATCATAGCCTTCATTTGATGTTATATACCATTAATCATTGTCTATGGGTTTTGCAACTGGATTTATGTTAGGAATTTGCATGTTAGGGTTGGCTTTTCATTTAAAGATGTTAGCTTAGTTTTGGGTGTCGTTGGGGTTTGATTTAGGGAATGATTAGCTTCTAAATTTTTATGTACATACCATCTTGGCTGGCAAATCGTGTCTTATCGGGTTTAAAAGGTCCCTAACGACGCGAATAACACAAGTATTAAACATGAATACAACTTGTTTAACTACTTTATATCTCATGTCTATAACACAATTGTATGTTTTATGTACCAAGGAGAAGAAATGATGGATCATAGCCTCCTAATTCTATTTATTTTTAAAAAAATAAAAAACAAGTAGTGTACTTTTTCAGTAACCAGGTTTAATCGTGTCTTATATAGATATCTATTGCCAGCCACCATCAATTGTTATTTAGGTACAACTAGCTTAATTATGCATTGCAAGTTAGGGTTAGATTGATTGGGCAAGGTGCCTCTTAAATTTTTTTTTGAACGGCCAACAAACTCAATCCCGAGTACTCTCGGAGCACCCACTGGACAAACGGAGTACTCCGAGAGTAACCCGAGTCCACCACCAATTCCGGGAAAACCCGGTAACCCACCCGTCCGTAGGCACGACGGTGAAATTACCGGTAAAACCCGTTTGGCTCAAGGATCCAACCCGGTCTCCTATCATTGCCCACCAATGCCTCACTCTGCACCAAGTGGGAGTCGAACTTGCATCTCTAAGAAGAAATGCAAACCCTCCACCACTTGATCTAGAGATCATTGGCAAGGTGCCTTTTAATTAGGTGCTCATATGTGGTGTAGTAAAAGAACGTTGGTGATAATGATTGATGAATATGGATGTAGTGGCTGACTATTAGTACTTTACAAACACACATGCGAACGCACACATGCATGTAAACGCATGTATTCTCATACTCTAATCCCGTAAATGCATGTACTAAGCGATTAGAACTTGCATATCATCCTTTCAGCCTTTTATTGTATATCACACTTAATTCCCCGTTAATATATATGTAAATGCATGTTGTAAGTCACTTCTATTGTATATTACCCTCTTTCTTTCAAAACATCGAAAATCTAATGCATCATCAACCTTGAATCTATCTTCTAAACTTCTATAACAAAATATTGTAACCTTAACTATATATTGAACTTTGTAAATGTGTGCCATTTGGGGAAAGGGTGTAATGTCTAGTTGTATGTTCTATAGATAAGTATGTTAAAAAACAATAAAGTTAGAACTATAAGGTGAACATGCTGCCATCAGTAGGGGTGTGCATGGGTCGGTTTGGGTTGGTTTTGACCTAAAACCATAACTATAACTGCGATGTCGGTTAATAGATAACCATAACCATAACCGATCGGTTATGGTGGTTATGGTTATTCGGTTTTGATGGTTTTAGCGGGTCGGTTATGGGTGGTTAACCGTGTATTTAGCTTAGCTAAAAATAGCTTAATTTTTTAACACGGAATAAATTGTTAGTGCATATTTGTATATATTAGTATATTATATAGTATAAAAGATACATATAATTTATAATATTAATACTAATTATTATCGAATATTGAAATAAAATGATATGATACATTCCAAATTCAAATAAACATCCAACCAAAACCACAAAACGATATGAAAAACCTATAAATACTAAAAATTTTCAATAAACAACATCAAATATTAAAAACATGGTGAAATGTCCTAAATCCTACGAAAATTTATTACATTTCGGTTCGGTTCGGTTATGGTGGGTATGGAAAAAATGATAACCATAACCGACCCGCTACCGACCCACCGGTTTTTTCGGTTCGGTTATGTCAGTTAATTCGGTTATAGTTCGGTTAATTCGGTTTTTTGCACACCCCTAGCCATCAGTCCGCAGCGGCTTCGGCTGCACGACGCAACAGCAGCGGCAAGCGGCTTCGGCTGCACGACTGTAACTCAAACTAAGTTCTGGAAAGTCTACAAGTCGATCATCAGTTAATAATCAAATTGTTTCGATGTTAATGCTGATGTTTTATTTACTTTTTTAGGGCATGAAATCCAATAGACTATAACTCAAACTAACTTCTAGAAAGTCTACAAGTCGTATGGCATGTATATCCACTGTTGTTAATAGCAAGCACATGTGATCGTCAATCAAATAACAAAACAGAAGAATCAATGATTTTTTTACCAGAATAACTACTACATGATCACATACAAACTAGGACGTGTTGGTGAAAATAATTGATGGATCCAAAATACCTGAAATCGAATGTCTGAATCGTCGTTTTCGCAAGTCCAAATTGTGATTTCTTCTGTAATAACGAATGCAATCAGATCTTATATTAACGAGGACGCAATAAGCACATGGCATAAATTAGAAATCTGAACTAAAATAACACAAAACCAACACTGAATAGCTTCGCTAAATGGTCATATGAATGGAGGATATAACTATTTCATGATCAAATTGCAATATCCATTCAATTATCGACAATGGGAGGTTCAACAAATAATCATTACATTCAATTATCCACTAGATCCATTCAAGGCACTTGTTGATTTTTTAAATCCTTTGATTGGTGGCCGTATATATTAACACTTAACAAGATAATCTTAAAGAACAAACAAAAGAAAATCTAATAGAGAAAACAATAGTGACTGACCTAATTCCAATCTTCTGTGAAAATTGATGGCCTCCTTCAACAATTCGCTACCGTGAATAAGAGACATACGAGCATTAAACAAACAATTGCAATTTTTGGGAGGAATATGGGCAGACGAGTGAAACCAGGTTAAAGTTGGAGGGAAATAATTTTGGGGTAAAATTTTGGAGGTAAAGTTAGATAATATCTTTTTGGGAAATTGGTCTGTAATAATCTTACCTAGACCTTATTGGCTATTAATAATCCCACCTCAGAATATTCCCCCCACCAGTCCCACATTTCACCTATTTTTCCTACAATGGTCCCCCGTTAAAAAAACTTAACAGAGTTAAGATTTTTTCCAAATTACAAACAAATTGTTTAGGGTTTTTTATTAGAACGACGATACGAGTCAATTGATGTAAAACTTGCCTCGAAACTGTGCTCCAAACGATGAATACGGCGCTTCAATTCGGGTGTTTAAATTTCCAATTAACCAAAATCAAGTCACTTGGAGCACCATTTCGAAGTAAGTTTTACATCAATGGACTCGTATCATTGTTTGATCAAAAGCCCTAAAAATATCTTTGTAATTTGAAAAAAAACTTAACTCCGTTAAGTTTTTCTAATGGGGGACCATTGTAGGAAAAATATGTGAAAGGTGTGACTGGTGGAGGTAATATTCTGAGGTGAGATCATTAATGGCAAATAAAGTCTAGATAGGATTATTACAGACCAAATTCCTCTATCTTTTTTAGTGAATTGATGTTATTCAGAGATAATGCTAGTATTGAAATAATAAATTGTAATAGACCATCATTATTTAATATCCTTGTTTACTTAATTTAACCTACAGATGAATTAGGTCATTTTCTACTTTTATATTTTTTATCCATTTTTATTAGAAATTTTATTATTTTATCTTGACATATTTATTTAGAAGAGAGTATTTGTTTTTTATTTTATTTTAATATGCCTAACGAAGAGCCATCATATTTTCATTTAAGATTTTTATTCGCTTCTTTCATGAGATTCCATTGGAAATGAGTGGCCTCATATACTTCTAGTAGCTACTACTAATGGGATTTGTATGAATACAGGTTAAAACGGCATTTTTTGAATGATATCATCATAACTTTAATTCTGGATTCTTACTTGTTAACATAATCTTAAAAAATTTATAGTATGTGTTTTTGTTAATAGCAAACTTTAAAAGATGAAACTGTCATCTTAGAAGTAAGCAGTCCCACGGGTCAACCCATGAGACCGTGGAACCGATCCATTAAACTGGTATAAACTGAATCGTATAGTAAAGGACGTGCGGGTCGGTTCTTGAGACATACGCAAAAGTGCCACTAAGAGAGGGAAATTTTATGTTGAAATTGAAAGTGTGAATCAATGGCATTAAAATATTAAATGCTACTAAAAGTGGATGTCACGCAATTATGGCACGCATAGAAGTGCTGTTTTTATTTATTATTGTTATGGAGGCGTTTTCGAGCATCATTCGTAAGGCTTGTGACGTTGGGTCTTTTGATGTGTGAGACTTCCTAACGGGGGACCGATGGTTTCTCACTTGTTATATGCGGATGACGCCATGGTGATGGGCGATTGGTCTCAATTTAATTATCGAGCTCTAAGGAGGATCTTGCGCATATTTCACTTGTGTTCGGGGCTCCGGATCAACATTGAAAAATCAATTTTATTCGGGGTTGGGAAGAGTCAGGAGGAAGTGAATCTTGAGGCAAGTGTTTTGGGATGTCGATCGAGGGTTATGCCATTTAAGTACTTGGGTATTCAAGTGGGTGTTAATATGGGACGTATCAATAATTGGGAGCCAGTGTTGAAGGTGTTTAATAACCGGTTGTCGAAATGGAAGGATAATGTTCTATCCATAGGGGGAAGGGTTGTGCTTATTAAATCCGTGTTAGAAAGCCTTCCTACATACTATTTTTCATTGTATAAAGCGCCGGTTTCCGTGGTGAATAAACTTGAAACTACTATCAAGCGTTTTCTTTGGGGAGGAAATAGTGAAGTGAACAAGGTCCACTGGGTCGCTTGGGATAAGGTGACCAAGGCGAAAAGCGACGGAGGTTTGGGATTAAATAAACTAAAAGTGACCAATAACGCTTTACTTTTGAAGTGGTTATGGAGGTATAGAATTGAGTGTGATGCTCTTTGGAGGAAAGTGATCGATGAGGGTATCTTTCCGGACGAAGATGGGACGGGTATCCTTCTAATAAATAGAATTCGGGCACGTGGTCTAAGGTGGTGAGTGTTGGGTATCGATTGAAGGTTCATGGCGTGCACTTTATTAATATGATTCAGGGTGTTGTTGGTGAAGGTACGAAGGTCAGATTCTGGATCAACCCTTGGATAACTGCCGAGCCGTTAAAGGTTTTATTCCCGAACATTTTTCGTTTAGACAATAATAAATGGTGTATGGTTTCCGAGAGGATCGGGTCTCAATCGGATGCTGGTTTGGTTGCTTGGGGCTGGAAGAAATATCCTGAATCAGAGTTAGAGGTTACAGAGCTGTTGGCATGTCATCAGCTAGTGATGGATGTTCGACTTAATAATAAGAAGGATGATTGGGTTTGGAATAATGGGGCTCATTCAGAATACTCGACGAAGGAGACTAGGATATGGTTGCTTGGTGAAGTTCCGAGAGATGATCATTGTAATTTTAAGTGGTGTAAGTGGATACCGAATAAATGTAAATCTTCATGTGAAGGGCGAGTATGGATAGGATTCCGACTATGGGGGCTCTTAGGAGGAGAAACATTATAATAGGCGATGGTTGTCGTCCGTTTTGTGGCGAAGTGGAAGAATCTACAGATCACATTTTTACGGCATGTAGGTTGGCGAGTGGTGTTTGGGGTGGCATATCCTCTTGGTGTAAGTTAGCTCCGATATATGTGTTCTCCATTTCTAGTATGTTGCAGCTTATAAATCACGTGAACGACGGTTCGAAGAAGAAAAAAGAGATTGTGTATGGTGTTCTCATCTTGACGTGTTGGCGTATTTGGAAAGCAAGAAACGAGAAGATCTTTTCAAACAATGATGCAAATGTTGTTCATATAGTGTCGGATGTTAAGGCTTTGGGGTATTTGTGGTTTAGGAGTAGGTACAAAGAGGGCAAGGTAGATTGGAAGAGTTGGTGTAGATTTTCGATTGATATGATGTAACTTTTGGTATGGGCGGTTATCTCTATCTTGGAGATAAGCCATTTTGTTTTGCGTTAATGAAGTGCACTTTTCAAAAAAAAAAAAAAATTAAAGTACCATTAAAATCTAAATTAATGGTATAAAAGTTAGATGCCACTAAAAGTGTATGCCACTAGATGGCTTTTTTTTTTTTTTCTTTTCTAGTGAGCTCATAAATTTATAACTTGCGTTATACAGATGATCTAAGAAGTTCATAAAAAGTTTCTCAATTATGGTGTGGATGGAGTTGTTTGTTTCAATTGCAATATTTAATAAACAAAAAAATTTAATAAACAAAGTTGACAATTAAGTTTACTACATTTCTACGTTAATTGAAAAATATGGTTACCCCGGTTTTGCATTTTATGAAAACTGAAACCTAATCGAAAAAACCAAACCGTACAAAAAACCGAACTGAAATTTACGGTTCGATTACGGTTTTGCATTTGATGAAATCGAACCGAACCGAACATCTAAAAAAATCATATTTTGAATTTTTTTGTGATATATTAGTTTAGGAATTATTAGTTTTATTCGTGAATGTTTAAGTATTTATAATAGAAAGATTAACATGTTTTTATTTTTGAAATGATTTATTCATTGCCTACAAAATATAACAACATTTAACATATATATTAAATGATTTTCAAAGTATGATAAAAGAAAATGTCTTGATAAAATCTTTGAAGAAACATAAAAATAGATTAGTATTAGTTAAAAAATTTAAACATAATGACTTAAATGTAAACATCTAAGAAAGTTTTTTAAATCTTGGATTACACTTTTTAATTTTGAATCTTACGTAAATTTGTTCTAAAAACTGAACAAACCGAACCGTTGTTAAAACCGAAAAGGTTGAAACCGAACGGTTTTCAATATCCGAAAACCAATGTTGGGACCGGTTTTGATACCGTTCGATTGCGTAACGTACGTTCGACGTGCGGAATCCGTGAACGTATGTGATCGAACACTCAATAACGTACGAGAAAACGTGATTCTATATAGATGACGTCGTGTACAATGCCGTGAATCACTTGGAGAGACTTTCTCTCTCTAGACTTTCTCTCTCTACAACTAGATCTCTAATTCTCCAAATAAGCTCCAAGTCTTCCAAAAGTCTTAATCTTTACAACTAAATAAGCTATTTATAGGCACAAGGATTATAAGGATTTCTCCTTATTTACAAGTTTGCCACCTTGCCCTTTTTAACTAGTTGTAACCTAAAATGCTTAAAATCCTTTGGTTTCTTCGATTTCTGCTACGGAATAGATTGACGGAGGCGATAGACAGATATTGCACTAACAGACTCCCCCTTGGATATTGCCGTAGTCAATCTCGTAGCGCCTTCTCTTTCTCTCTCTCGAACAGAATCCCCGTGGATCTGTCTTCAGGCTCCCCCTTTAGTCAAGCTTCCGTGCTTTTGGGATCGGCACCTGGATTTCCATAAACAAGCTCCTCTTGCGTTAAGCTCGTCTTCAGACTCCCCCTTAGTCTCAGCTGTCGGGATCGTAGTCTGGCTTTTCGTAGCAACAAAAATTCAAAATCTGCACAACCTCTACCTCATCATAAGTTTCACAAATTTATGTCAAATTAATTCCCGTAAACTTACCGGTAGAAATCATTTTCAACAAATACATTAGTTACATCAAGTTCAAATGAATGACCTTGATTAACTAAGCTTACAATCTTTCAAACAAATTTATATATAACATTCAAAGTTTTCAACATAATTTCCCAAACCTGTTCATCATGATTAGCCCTCGAATTTTGAATATCAGCTCTTCAAAATCAGTTGTCGAAAATCTTTTTGGTTTTTTTGTTTTTGAATGAAAAGCAGTAAACAAATATATACAAATAATATTTTTGTGAGTTTGTGTAAGAGGATCATATCAGTTCTTGAGACAAATCACTAGCACCGTTAAGCTTTAATCATTTTAAGTTCTAAACGATTCACCTCGATTGACGATATAGTTGTCCTCTTAAATTTTCACACAATTTTCAATCTATTCAAGATACGATTTAGATGTTTTAAGAACTTAGCTCAATTCATGTGTCCCACCTCTTGAATATACTCCCGTATCCAGAATCTCAATATTCAGTCTTACAGGCAAGAATACTACAATGATGTCTGTACATAAATTAGGGTATGCGAAGACTGAGGGATCTCAGGTCGATACTTCCGTATACGCAGAGAGATATCAGTTTTCGACTTTTGCAATTTGTTCCCTTTAGAGAATCTTTTCAGCTACAACAGATGATTATCAATTTTATTGTTTAATCAATCTGAGGGCTATAATGCTATGTTTCAAGCATTTCGGGTGAAAGTATTAGCCAGGGACTAGGTCAGAACCACCGTTCAGCAGAAGTCCCGGAATAATACCCCAGACATCATAGAGTATAACCACCTAGTATATCAGAATACGAGACCTTTCAAACGAGATTTCAGGGGTTACCTATATATCCAAGTAGTGTTCCCCACGAATTTCACCAGTTTGAAATTTTAGGTTTATATCCCGAATAAATCTACTAAATGTACGAAAACCTATCGTCACATCATCAGTGAGACCGTTTATCACATTTGACATTACATTTCTTTAGCGTGCTGTGATAGTCCACTGATTTACTATCATTTCCTCTTTTTTCAACAAAACTCATTTTTGCTTTTACAATGTTTTTGGTATTTTCAAATTTTCTAATTTTTTTTAAAATTTTTCTCCCCCTAAAATCAAAATATATTTCAATTTTGATTTTCAAGGAAAATTTGAAAACTGTACAAATAAAATGACAAACTGATATCGAATCACTTCAATTCGCCATTCATTTGGCATAAACAATCAGAACTCCCCCTCACAACAAACTATTTTCCCATTATGATTTCAAAACACTTAAGTTTGTTTTAATCAAAATGGTTTTTCCGGAAAATTAGTTTTGTGTGACATTTCATAAACTCGGGGTTTCGTCACATTGTTTGTCAAATTACTACTTGTAGGAAAGATGAAACAAGTACAACTTAGTGTCCCTGATTTATCTTTTGAAAGACGAAAAATCACCAGAGTGAAATTTCTCAAGAAATGTGCCGATTCATGTTCCACGCTTACCAACCTGGGAACTCCGGCAAGTCAGGATTTTTTTTACTTGAAAAGTTTCACCCAAGCCTGACTGTCCTTGGGTGATTTTGAATTCTTGTTTAGCAATGGTGGAAAGTTCTTATCATCCATTGTTAAACCTGAATTCTCAGATTTTACCTCAATAACCGGCTCTTCTGGTTTTGACGAACCAGAATCATTGCCTGAGTGTGGCTTGTCTGACTTTGACCTGTCAGATTCATCGCCGACACGTTTCTTTTTCTCCTTTTTCTCTGTTGTCCTCAAATTTGTAACTGATGAACTCGGCTTGTTTGACTTTGCAGTCGATTGAAGCGATTCATTAGTACTCTTATTCTTACCAACTGAAGAACCTGAGGACAAAATCCTTTCCAGATATTCTCTGGCCTTCTTCCTCTTCTTACGCAGTCTGTCTTTCTGCCCCTGAGAAAGTTTTACTTTCGTTTCCTGAACTTTCTGTTCTTGAACTTTCTGTCCCTTGGGCTTGACATTGACTGGTTTCTTTGCCATTCTTTGAGATTCAGCCCTCGATCTTCCCATTGATCTCCTTAGGCAATCTCTGGCAATGTGACCTCTGATATTGCAATTAAAGCATCTTCTTGTCTCATAATTCCATCTTTGGCAGTTAACAACAATGTGTCCTTGATAGCCACAAGAGTAACACACTCTGTTATCATACCTCTTCTCTCTTTCATATCGTATACCATTTTCATACCACACACTTAGATCATAGCATTGAGTTGCCTTGTGGTAGTCATTTCTCTTCTTGTATCCTTGATTTGGCATTTGAGCACTGTGGTCAAACCTGCACCACTTATTACCAACATTTTGTGAGTTTTCATTTTTAAATTTTTCTGATTTTTGAAAATGATTGGATGACTTATCTGATGAGCTTTTATTTTCTTTTTTAGGGTTTTTCAAATTTTTATCTTTTTGTTTCTGTTCCACAATCTTCTTTACAGGTTTTTGCTTTGAGCATTCACCTTTCTCAGTAGATTGCAAAACAGTATTTTTAAATTTTTCTTTTAAATCTAAAAATATTTTTCTTTTCTTTTCTTTTTCTTTTTCATCATCAGATACATCATCACAATCTTCAATTTTGACTTTGTCAAAATTTGTGACCTTGTCACTTATTGGAACAGAGTTGATTGGTTTTGGACAGGGAAAATTCAACCTATCTGATGAAGTCACAAAACCTTTCAACTTCTTTTCAAGTTCTTCAATCTTGATCCTTGAATTCTCAGCTTCATTTTCAAGCTGAGATATTCTTTCAAGATGAGACTTGATTGATTTTTCATTTTCAATTTTAAGATTTTCAAGAACAGATTTTTCATTTTCCAAGACTTTTAACTGTTCTTGAAATCTTGTTTCATTCTCTTTTAGATTTTTGTTTTCCAGTTTAATCCAGAAATCTTCATCTTCTGAAGATTTTCTTTTGTTTTCAAAAACCTTTTCATTTTCTTTCAAAATTTTGTTTTCTGATGTCAAACTGTTTAAATCATTCAACAGTTTATCATTCTCAGATTTTAGCTTTTCATAGTTCAAGCATAACTCCAAAATCTGTTCATTATCAGCCTTCTTCTTGATCTTCAGAGTATTGTTTTCCAATGTCAAACTCTCCACATCCTTCAAGAGTTTCACACTGTCTGCTTCTGATTTTTCACAATTCGAACATTTTCCATTCATCTTTTTCTCTTCCATTTCTTTTTCTTTTCTCTCTTTCTCTTCTTTCTCCTTTCTCTCTTTCTCTTTTTCTTCTTCAATCATCTTTGACGTTGGTGTTCCCCACCACTTGTGTTGCCAATACTCATCATCTTCTTTGTACTCCTGAATGATGGCTTCAATATCTAGCGTTTTGTCATCAATCGCCACATTGCCATACCGATCAAGATAGCACTTTCTGTCTGGATCCCAACGATTTGCTCTTCTTGCTTCCAAGTATACACCAGAAAGTCTGATAATCTTTGTTTCAGCAATCAACTTCCTGTATTGGTACTTCTGTTCCTCTGTACGATCATCCTTCCAAGGAATTGGTTCATCATCCATTTTGATTGTACCTGCAAATCAACAATCCAACAATCAGTTTAAACTGAACTGAATATGTAACCGTATGTTGATGAAACCAATCTAAGACTCGTTGTCAAAGATTCGTGAACACGTTTCAATGTTGATGACGTAAGAACACGAATGATCCTGAAGATTAGTTCGAGCGGACCAGGCTGGACAATTCGAGCGATCCAGGAAGGTTATTTCGAGCGATCCAGGAAGTCCAAATAAGCGATCCAGACCTGATTCCTTCGCGATTTCGGACCGAAAAACCTCGATTTCTCTCAAAAGGCTTGGAATTTGATCTGAAACTTGGTAGGGTTTTTATCTAGTATATTTCGCACAACATACTCGAAAATCAGCCGAAACGGACCGTAAAATCACGTTCAATTTGACGAATTTCCGTAAAAACCGTAAGAAATGAGTAGAAGATGAAGAATTTGATGAAATTGATCTCTGAATCTGCTGTACTCAGGTACGAAAATGCTGTGTTTGATCGTGCAATCGAGCTCCTAGCTCTGATACCACTTGTTGGGACCGGTTTCGATACCGTTCGATTGCGTAACGTACGTTCGACGTGCGGAATCCGTGAACGTATGTGATCGAACACTCAATAACGTACGAGAAAACGTGATTCTATATTGATGACGTCGTGTACAATGCCGTGAATCACTTGGAGAGACTTTCTCTCTCTAGACTTTCTCTCTCTACAACTAGATCTCTAATTCTCCAAATAAGCTCCAAGTCTTCCAAAAGTCTTAATCTTTACAACTAAATAAGCTATTTATAGGCACAAGGATTATAAGGATTTCTCCTTATTTACAAGTTTGCCACCTTGCCCTTTTTAACTAGTTGTAACCTAAAATGCTTAAAATCCTTTGGTTTCTTCGATTTCTGCTACGGAATAGATTGACGGAGGCGATAGACAGATATTGCACTAACAACCAAACATTTCGGTTACGGTTACAATTACGGTTTTACCCAAAAACCATACCGAACCATGCACACCCCTCAACATTGTTGATCAACGGTTCTTACGTAGATTCATGTCACTCTACAACCTTAATCACACCAATCCCAACTTTTAACTTATTTTCCTCTAACACTACCAAACTAATTAAATTCTAACCCAATTAGTTTTTGCTGATGTGACACTTTGTTTAGTGACGTGCTGTCTGACGTGACCTTTTTTGCTGGCGTGGCACCTGTGTAGTGACGTCATCTGACGTCAACTAATTAAGTTAGGGTTCAGTTAGTTTAAGAATGTCAGAAGAAAATAAGTTGAAAGTTAGGAGTGGTGTGGTACAAATCAAAAGATAGAGTACTATCGGCCAATTAATGAAAATTGAGGTTATTTAAATCAAATATACTGAATTTTAGTGATAAAGGCTTGAAATCTACAACCTTTTAGAAAACAAGTAGCATTGTTCAATATTTGTAGGAAAATATAACTTGTTACTTGAGTGTAATACATATGTAATATGTAGTATATAAATTTATTAAACCGTGACACTCTTATCCTAAGACCATGTGTAGTGGGGGTGAAGATAATGTTTCACCCTTGAGCAAGATCCGATATGTGGCGGTCCAGACAGCATTAAGGCATTATAGGGCATTTGTTTAAAATGGGTGTCGTGGTATGATGCCCAATAATACCCCATCCAATAATTACCCAATTATTATTTTTTTTGTTTTTTTAATTAAAAATAATAATATTTCACTAAATAAAAAAATTACATTGCTAAAAATTAAAAAAAAAACGAAAAATGCAAAAAATAAAACATAAAATCTAAAGTCCGTATTTGTCATGGATTTGTTGTCGACGTATTTCCGCTAGGATCAACGCGTCTCCTGCGAGGTGATCGGTCGGTTTAGACAAAAATTCTATGTCTTTCTCCATTTGCCTCGATTCTTGTAGCGCGACAAATTTTTTGTTTTCGTCGTTTCTTTCTTGCATTGTCTCTAAACGTCTATGACCGAGGTCTCGGATGTCTTGTAGGCGTCGGTTCATCTCTTCGAAATATTTCTTCATTCCAAAATTTGCCGAAGACGACACCGTCTTTCCCCTTTTTTTCCCACTCCTTCTACCGGGCGGTCGGGCCAATTCCACATCCTCATCCTCGTCGTCCAAGTTAATGTTTAAGTCGACGTTTCGAGCATCAGAAGTGGGTGTCACACCCTGGCTTTGCGGAAGCGTGGTTATTTTGGTGTGACTTCTTAATACCATAGCTTAACCATAACAAAGCTATATGAAATAAAATCATGCAAGATCATCTATTCAATTAAGTTTTAAAAACCAAATACAACAAACATTGTCTTAACGGAAACACATCCTAATGACATAGACATTGTTCAACAAACACAAACATAACATAAACAGGGTTTAAGGACTGTGACTTGTCCAGGAAAGAGTCACATCCCCTAATCCCGGATGACCTCATAGCTAGTGCAGCGGGAAAACGTGTCATACCGCGCCAGATCCTTTAATTCCCTGAAATACATGTAAGTTGAAAAATCAACAATAATGTTGAGCGAGTTCATGCGTAAGTGAGTAAATAAACCTTTGTATGTATAAAAATCCTGGTATGTAGCAAATAAGGAAAAAGAGATCACCAATGGTTTGCAAGGCCATTGATATGTGTGAAGTGCAAGTAGGAAGACTCAAACCTAGCGGATTTATGCGTTGGGCACAAAGTCACCCCGAGGTCCGTTATGCTGGGCCTGGGGCTGGGCTCGCTACACCCAGATAGATCTACCGCTCCTGTCCCTCGGTCCTACCCTGAGGATTAATGGCCTCAAGTTTCCGCCTACCCACTCACATGATCTAAGTAGTAAACCTCCTTACGCTAACCATACCATGTATAAAGTACTTGTAATCAAAGTAACATGTATTTCACCCCCGCAGTTTAGAGAACTGAAAACAGTTAAGAGAAAAGGGGGACATGAACTCACAGTGGTGCGTCTCTACCAAGTATACCTCCAAATCAAGCAGCTGTGCGACGACCTACATGTACTAACTCTATTAGACGGACGACCGTGCCTTAGCTTTATGGTTTAAGTTTTTGGGAAATAATTAGACAACTATTTCGTGTTTACATTCTGTATATACTTGGTAATTATTTTCCTTCCCAAGGATGGGGGATTTAATACATGTGTGTTCGAAATATATTTTATTTCTAACTCCAAAATATAAATATTTTTCTCAAAAATATTATATTTTCTATTACATAGAATTTTCCCAAAATAATACCTTGAGAAAAATACGCGTCCGTAAATATTTTCTTAAAATGCGTAAGTTACGTTTTAACGATCGAGTGGTAATAATAATTACCGGTGTAACTGATATGTTTATCGTGAAAGCGTTTGTATTATTTTGGATTCGTTAACATTCGATAATATTATTTTTACCCTAAAAATAATATATGTGTACTTCACAAAAATAATCATAAAAATCCACAAGTGTTGTTATGAAAATATATACTAAATATATATTTATCAAGTTTTATTTTGTGAAATCCCACCTCCGATATTTTGTAAATAAAGTCGTGGCAAAATCTATATTTTGAAAACATGTCGAAAAGTATTTCTAACACTTATAGTGAAAATATTTCTAAGTGTTAGGTTTTTGGAAAAATTTCGCCAGAGTTTCCTCTGTAATTGGAGGTGGCCACGCTTTCAAGCGTATCATTTTCTTTTATAAATCAAATCAACCATTTTCTCATTCAATCAAAACAACGTCCAAAACCACAAACTAGGAAATAAATATGTAAGTCGCATAAATCACATGAACTTGTAGTTTTCTAAAATTATGAAGTAAATCCCATTACTTTTAGCGGATCTCTATATACATCAATCCGATTTCGTAAAAACCTTGCTTTTAAAGAAATCCCGTCTTTACATCTTCTTGTAAATTTTACAAAAATAGTTATTTTGTCGAAACTTTGTGCTACACAAGTGTTCACACACTTGTGTGTTCTAAAAATCGTTCTTGTTAATGTAAGATCCGTCTTTAGAAAACATGATTTCTTTGATACTTGGTTCTTTGAAAATACCGCTTGTAGATCCGTAGATCTACTAGTTTTAAACACTATTTCATAATAAAAATCGCTTTTACACAAGTTCATGATTCGTGTGTGGTAGAGTTTCATCCTTTAACCCTTGTTACTTCCAAAACAACCTTATGTCATGATCCATGATCATGACCAACCCGGGTTAAACGATGATCCGAGCTACCACAACATAGATCGGGTCCAAATAACTACACAAATCAAATACTACAAGATTTACACAACAAACAAGCTTTTAACCATCATTTTTAGTGTTTTTAGTAGACTTTTATGCTTCATCTTGTATGTTTACGAGTTTTAACCGTAACAAATCATTTTAACCACCTTAAAATAGTTCGAGAGTGTGACTCAAGCAACTTACCACTAGCTCGAGGCTAGGGAAGAATCTAGACGCAAAAAGAGTGGTTAAAAGCAACGAGAAGAGGTCCTTCGCCTTCCGATTGCACCAAGCCTCCTTGTAGGTGATCCTTAACACTTGAATAATGTTGAAATGGCTTGAAAGAAATCGAAAGATGGATGGTTGGTTGTGGTGTGGTTCAGCCGAGAGTCTCTAGAGGGAGAGATGAGAGTGTGTTGTGAATGTTATGTGGTGAATGTTTATGATATGTAAAGCTTGATACTTATAGACAATTACTAAGTTCATTAACCCTTGGATTATATGCTTTCTAGATATGAGACAATTGAGATTAAAATAATCAAAGGAGTACAAGGATGTCCCCCAAGGGGACGGTTCGGTTTAAGGGGGGGAGGTAGTTTGGTTCAAATCCAACCAATAGTTAGTTATAGTTAGGTTAATCTAGGTTAGTTAAGTGATTAACCCGGTTAGTAGTGTGTTGTGCTTTACAGCGGGTGTTAGGGTATTCGGGGACCCTAACTGGCTCAGAAAAAGACAAATAATGTAATTGACAATATTTTCATGTTCCGGGTATAGTCCGGTTGTTCGGTTGGATAGTAATCCGTTAAAGCGCTTAACAAAGCTTTAAAGTGTCGTTAATACTAATTTTAGTGACACAACTTATTCCCGACACTTTGGAAAGTGTCTAGTAATATTTTTCTCATGTTTTGGCACTTTATTAGTTAGCTAAAAGCTGAATTGTTAATTAAAGTGCTGAGTTTTGTGCTTAGTGTACGTTTTAGGCACATCCAGTCATTGTAACTTATTCCTAGAGACGCAGTTCTACAACCCTTGTATCCCTACACTCACCACTAGTGTAGTAAAATATTTCTGGCTCATACAGGCCTTAGAGGCAGTGTCTGCCTGATGCTGGCTTTATTAGCATGTTCAATAGGTTATCCGTTTATAGTGCTACTGTGCTTTTGTGCATCATGTTTGTCACTAAGGTTCAGCATGTAAATAATGTAGTGACGGTAAGTAAAGTATGATGCAGGTATATGCATGTATCAGAAATCAAATAGCAGTTCATCAGTAATTTCAAACAAGCACAGTAATTAAGCAGTAATTAATTACTAATTAAGTCGTACGGATACCTGGTTTAGTGAGGGTTGCCACATTCTCCCCCCGTTAGAAAAATTTCGTCCCGAAATTTTAAGTTCTGCTTCTAGTCGCAGGGTTCTTGGGAAATAAATGGGGGTATTTCTCTTTCATCCGGTCCTCATGCTCCCAGGTGTATTCAGGACCATGTCTGGCATTCCAACGAACTTTGACGAGCTTGACACTGCTCCGGCGGGTCTTGTTCACTTTCCAATCCGTAACCTCAACAGGTTCTTCAACGAAGTGGAGCGTGTCGTCAACATGAATTTCGTCGGTAGGAATGACAACGGTATCTCGCGTTGGACTCTTCCTTAAAATTGATACGTAGAATGTATCGTGAACACCATTCAGTTCGGCAGGTAGATCCAACTTGTATGCTACGGACCCAATTCTTTCCATGATTTTGAATGGACCAATGTACCGCGGGTTCAACTTTCCATGCTTCCCAAAGCGTGCCACACCCTTCCAGGGTGATACCTTCAACAAAACCATATCTCCTACCTTAAATTCCAGAGGCTTCCTTTTTCGATCCGCGTAGGCTTTCTGACGGTCACGAGCCGCACTGATGCGATCTCGGATCTGTGCAATCTTATCTGTGGTTTCCTGGACCACATCAGGACCAACCAGCTGTTTATCACCTGCGTCAGACCAACAAGGCGGTGATCTGCACTTGCGCCCATATAAAGCTTCGAATGGCGCGGCACCAATACTGGTGTGGTAGCTGTTGTTGTATGAAAATTCAACCAAAGGCAAATGCTTATCCCAGCTACCGCCCAAATCCATAACACACGCTCTCAGCATGTCTTCCAAAGTCTGTATCGTCCGTTCGCTTTGCCCGTCGGTCTGTGTGTGAAACGCGGTGCTCATATTCAATTGCGAGCCAAAAGCTTCTTGGAAGGATTGCCAAATCCTTGATACGAACCTTCCGTCTCTATCAGAGATAATTGAGAGAGGTACTCCATGGCGTGTAACGATTTCTCTCATGTAAATTTCGGCCAACTTGCTCATATTATCCTTCTCTCTGATAGGTAAGAAGTGCGCTGACTTCGTTAATCGATCCACTATTACCCAAATAGTGTCATGGCCTTTTGGCGTTCTTGGCAGCTTTGTAATAAAATCCATGGAGATTTGTTCCCACTTCCACTTGGGAATTCCAGGTTGTTGCAGAAGTCCTGAAGGCTTTTGGTATTCCGCTTTCACTTTAGCGCATGTTAAACACTTGCTCACATAAACAGCCACATCGCCTTTCATCCTAGGCCACCAATAGTAATCTTTAAGATCTTGGTACATCTTATCCGCTCCTGGATGGATAGAGTACCGCGATTTGTGAGCTTCATCGAAAATAACCTTCCTTAAACCACCAAACAGAGGAACCCAAATCCTTTTCTCAAAACATAACGTTCCTTCCTCGTTTGGTACCAATAGCTTCTCCATCCCACAGAGATATTCTTCTTCAAGGTTCCCTTCCTTGAGAGCTTCTTTCTGCGCGGCACGAATGCGCAAGGAAAGATCGGTCTGGATGATCATCTCTAAAACCCTAACCCTTATGGGTTTGATCCTCTCCTTTCGACTTAGGGCATCGGCGACCACATTCGCCTTCCCTGGATGATACTTTATCTCGCAGTCGTAGTCATTTAACAACTCTACCCATCGTCTTTGCCTCATATTCAACTCCTTCTGGTTGAATATGTGCTGTAGGCTCTTGTGATCTGTGAAGATTGTGCACTTCGTACCATAAAGGTAGTGTCTCCAGATCTTTAGTGCAAAAACCACTGCGCCAAGTTCCAAATCATGCGTGGTATAGTTCTTTTCATGCACTTTCAGCTGGCGTGACGCGTAAGCAACAACCTTTTGGCGTTGCATCAACACACAACCCAATCCTTGACGTGAAGCGTCGCAGTATACCACAAAATCATCTGTACCTTCCGGTAGTGCTAAGATTGGCGCATTGCAGAGCTTATCCTTCAATATCTGGAACGCTTATTCCTGTTTGATTCCCCAATCAAACTTCTTATCTTTCTGTGTGAGGAGCGTCAATGGTTGAGCGATCTTTGAAAAATTCTCAATGAACCTTCGATAATAGCCAGCCAAACCCAAGAATTGTCGAATCTCGGTTGGCGTCTTTGGCGTTTCCCAATTCTTGATCGCTTCGATCTTTGTGGGATCAACATGAATTCCATTTCCATTCACCACGTGTCCAATAAATTGGACTTCTCGTAGCCAAAACTCGCACTTAGAGAACTTGGCATACAACTGTTCCTTCTTCAGCAATTCCAAATTGGCTCTTAAATGTTGTTCGTGCTCAGCCTTCGTTTTTGAATAAATCAAGATATCATCGATGAACACTATCACGAACTTATCTAAGTACGGCTTACAAACTCTATTCATCAAATCCATGAACACTGCAGGTGCGTTTGTTAACCCAAACGGCATAACTAGGGACTCGTAGTGTCCATATCGAGTTCTAAAGGCTGTCTTCGGGATACTTTCCTCTTGTATCCTTAACTGATGGTATCCAGATCGAAGGTCGATCTTTGAATAAAAGCTTGAACCTTGCAGTTGGTCGAATAGGTCATCGATCCTTGGCAGAGGGTATCTATTCTTGATCGTCAGCTTATTCAACTCCCGGTAGTCAATACACATACGAAAACTACCGTCCTTCTTCTTGACAAACAAAACTGGAGCTCCCCAAGGTGAGAAGCTTGGTCGGATAAATCCCTTGTCTAACAACTCTTGAAGTTGTGTCGACAGTTCTTGCATCTCAGAAGGGGCTAGTCTATAAGGTGCCTTAGCCACAGGCGCGGCGCCTGGAACTAAGTCGATGCGAAACTCCACTTGTCTCTGAGGTGGTAGTCCAGGTAAGTCCTCTAGGAAGACTTCTGGGTATTCCCTCACGACAGGGATGTCTTCGATCTTTGGTTCTGCAGCTTTCTTATCTACAATGTGCGCCAGGAAGGCGACACATCCCTTCTGCAAACTCTTTCGCGCTTTCAGGTAGCTGATAATTCTTAACGGCGTATCACGCTTCTCTCCGTGAACCACAATTGTTTCATCATCTTCGGTTGGGATACGAACAACCTTTTCGTGACAAACTATCTCAGCCTTGTTGCCTGATAACCAATCCATTCCTACCACCACGTCGAAGCTTCCCAACTGGACTGGTAGTAGATCCAGAGCAAACTCACGCTCTCCCAATTCGATCACACAACCTCTGATAACTTCATTGGCTTCTACCAACTTTCCATTAGCCAATTCGATTGAGTACGGAATATCTAATTTACTAGCGGCTAAACCAAGCATATTCTTAAACTCTAACGACACGAAGCTATAATCGGCGCCAGTATCAAATAAAACGGATGCATAGCGTTGGTTTACAGGGAACGTACCAGTAACGACATTGGGATCCTGGCACGCCTCCCTTGCTTCAATATTAAACACTCTTCCACGGGCTTGGTTTAATTCTGGGAAGTTCCTCTTGTAATGCCCAACATCACCACAATTAAAGCATTCGGGTCTTTGCCCGTTTCCACCAGCTTGATTATTCCTCTGGTTACGATTCACAGTGCCCGCTTGATTAGCATTGTTAACTCGATTTCCATTCCCTCTATTATTTCCATGCGGGCGATTTCCATTCCCACCCCGGTTATTATTCCTGTTTCCAAAACCTCGTTGGCCTCCCTGGCCAACAGTGGCCCAACAAGAGTCCTTCAAGTTGCCAGATTTCCCACAAGCTTCACATACTTTCAAACCACACCGGCCAGAATGGTGACGCTGGCAGGTGTTGCACTTGGGCTGGGTGCCCATATATCCTTTTCCCTTCTTCCCACTGCCAGCTGTAACCTGAGCTGGCATGCTTGTTTCTCCTTTCTTGACAACACCACTGGTGCCTTGCTTGAAGTTCGAAAACTTCCGCTTGTTACCTCCAGATGACTCAACGTGAGTCTCCTTCTTCTTTGTCTCAGCATCATCAAACTTTTTTAGGCGGATGGCCTCCTCAGTGAGAGCCACGCTCAAATCAATCGCCTCAGTAATAGTAGCAGGCTTGGAAGAGGTCACCATGCTTATAATTTGAGGAGCTAATCCCCAAATGAAGCGTTCAACCCGCTTGAACTCTGGAGTGACCATGTAGCGTACCACATGCGATAAGTCATGAAACCTCTGAACATATTCTGCGATCTTTGGACCTTCCATCTTTAAATGCCAGAATTCAGTCTCCAATTTTTGGATTTCAGCGCGGGAACAGTACTTTTTGCGCATAAGTTCCTTCAGTTCGGTCCAGGTTAGTGCGTAGGCAGCAGCTTCACCAAGTGTCTGTACTTGCAAATTCCACCAAGATAGGGCTCCATCCAAGAATAGCCCAGAGATATAGGTGACTTGCTGGTCTGGTGCACATTTGCTCATGCGAAGAACAGATTCAGTTTTCTCAGCCCAACGAACAAAGGCGACATCACCTCCAGTGCCATCAAAGTTGACAGGCTTGCAGTCTAGAAACTGCTTGTAGGTGCACCCATGAGGTGGGTTGTTGTTGCCAGTGTTGCCTGAGTTGCTTCCACTAGTCCCTCCTTGAGAGGCGGCGTATTGTGCGATGGCAGCAGCGATGATTTGCTGGAGTTCTGCCTGATTGGTAGGCATTTGTGGTTGTTGACGTCTCGGCGGCATCCTCTAAAAGATGGGTTTACGTCGGTCAGGCCATAGTAAAGCGTACGTATATGATAGTAATAGCACATAACATCTCATGTTATAAATAGACTAATCACAATACATCAATCACACAACATCCCATGCCATAAAAATATGAATAACCAAATCAAGCATCAAATATGATGAGAATACTGCGATTGCCATATATCGAGACCACATAGTAAGTGTACAAGTATATCACAGTGTCATACAACATCAGTCGACTAAGGGCTACATCACCCCAGTCCAAAAACTATATCAAATCAGTGTCAATACATCCCATATACAAGATCAACAAAAGTCATAATCAAAAAGTAGTCTCCAAAAATGCTGTGCAGTCAAAAGCAATCGCCGTCTTCTCACCAACGTCTACCCATACGGTACTGATGAGCTCTACACGGATGGCGGTGGAGGAGGGGGAAAATGAGTGTAGAACAAACGACGCAACTGGAGCCAGTCCTCCTCCATGGCTCTCTGGGTACGCAAGAAAGAGGCAACCTGCTGCTCTAGTGCAAAGAGGCGTGCAGCATAGTCCGGTGGCAGAGGTCGAGAGGGCTGCAAAGGAGAGTGGGTCTGACCCTGACACTGACACGGCGGCGGCTGAGCTCTCTCAAGCTCCTGAATGCGCTGCGTGTGTGCCGTGTGCTGGGCAACAAAAGACATCAAAACATCCTCAATGGAGTATCCCATGTGGAAGGGATGGTAGGGGTCGGTCGGTGGCATAACAGGTGGCGACGACCAGAGAAACGACTCCCTGGCTGGATCAAAAGGTGCCACATGAAATGGAGAAATAGGGGGTAAAACAGGTGGAAACCGTGGCATAAAGGGAACAGACATCGGCACGTGTCCAAAGGGATGGGCCGAAGAACTCTCTCCAGGTCGCGCTGGAGGTGTAAACTGAGGAAATGAAAAGGAGGTATCAAGGTGACGAGTATCAGGGATCTGAGGGGGAATAGGTGGAACCTCGTCATAAGCAGGAATCCACCCGTGCTGGGCGTGCTCATCGCGTGGGTCCCTTTGTGCCTCAAAAAGTGAACGGTCAAACTGAACAGGTATAGGATCATGGTGGGGTGCAACAAGAGGGTCAACAGGTATGTCTGCGATAAGTGGGGGATCAACATGATCAGCAGCAATGACATGATCGCCCTCCAACAACGGAGCATCACAGGGTGATCATCAACAGGTGGGTCAGCAATCACAGGCTCAATAGGTATGCCAACATGAACGGGGTCATGCTCAAGCACTGGGTCTAGAGCGGCTGCCTGCTCAGGGGCCATGGCAGGCTCGGGATCATCAAAGGCCATCTCAAAATCAAACTCAGGGTCAATGGGATCAACTGGGTCAGCTGGGTCGACCGGATCCTCCATAGGCCGATCCATAGGTATAAACTCTATCTCCTGGTCCGGGTCGAATCCTGGGGGAAAGACAGGATCAGAATCCTCCTCAACCTCATGATCGAAAGCAAAAGTAGGAACAAGGGCTACAGAAGATGCCCTGTCAGAGTCTGCATCGTGGGAGAAGTGTTGCGCACTCTGAGTGTGGGAAGGTGCGGAGGCCACAGACTCAAAGGAGTCTGGAGCAGGTGAGTGTGCAGGTGACGCAGCTGGAGCATCTGCGAGCAGTAAAAGTCCTCCGTCGGCTATAAGGGCCTCGCCCTCCTCATCGTCCCCTAGGAGATCATCGTCAAACAGAACAACGTCGCCATCAGCGTCGGCGTCGAAAAGTAAATCGTAGGCAGGGTAAACGGCCAAAGGTATGGGAGCAGGGATCTCTACAAGCGGTAGGTCCCCGGCCAAAGGGCCATCAGCGAGCTCATCAGCCTCGTCAGGTAGTGCGAAGGGCTGGAAGTCGTCCTCGTCTGTGCTAGTAACATCCGACGTGTGCACCTCGTGCTCTGAAGATGCTAGGTCATCTGATACTATAGGTCTAGGGCCTGTGGTGTCTGAGTCGCCAGTGCCGGGCGAGTCCATGTGTCTGTAACACAAATATGCACAAATAATCAGTCATACAATCAGGTAAACACATTAGTCACCAAGTAAGCAATCAAATAATTCTCCTAGTCCCACTAGCCTCCCAGTCTCCTAGACTGACATTCCTAGTCCCACTAGCCAAATTCTCCCAGCCTCTCAGACTGCTCTTCCTAGTCTCACTAGCCAAATTCTCCCAGCCTCTCAGACTGCTCTTCCTAGTCTCACTAGCCATCTACCTCGATCTCTTAGATCGAGCCTCAGCCTCCAAGACCGAGCCTAAGCCTCCAAGACTGAGCCTCAGCCTCCCAGACTGAGCCTTAAAATAATAAATAAAATGTGCTCAACATTTGTTTGTAAAAACGTTTTGGATCTGGACTTAAGTGGTATGTAGTAAAAATGTTTTCGTGAAAGCCCTAGTGATCATAGTCTAGACTCGAGAAGGAATCCTAGTTCGCTATGATCAGATCTCTGATACCAAGCTGTCACACCCTGGCTTTGCGGAAGCGTGGTTATTTTGGTGCGACTTCTTAATACCATAGCTTAACCATAACAAAGCTATATGAAATAAAATCAAGCAAGATCATTCATTCAATTAAGTTTTAAAAACCAAATACAACAAACATTGTCTTAACGGAAACACATCCTAATGACATAGACATTGTTCAACAAACACAAACATAACATAAACAGGGTTTAAGGACTGTGACTTGTCCAGGAAAGAGTCACATCCCCTAATCCCGGATGACCTCATAGCTAGTGCAGCGGGAAAACGTGTCATACCGCGCCAGATCCTTTAATTCCCTGAAATACATGTAAGTTGAAAAATCAACAATAATGTTGAGCGAGTTCATGCGTAAGTGAGTAAATAAACCTTTGTATGTATAAAAATCCTGGTATGTAGCAAATAAGGAAAAAGAGATCACCAATGGTTTGCAAGGCCATTGATATGTGTGAAGTGCAAGTAGGAAGACTCAAACCTAGCGGATTTATGCGTTGGGCACAAAGTCACCCCGAGGTCCGTTATGCTGGGCCTGGGGCTGGGCTCGCTACACCCAGATAGATCTACCGCTCCTTTCCCTCGGTCCTACCCTAAGGATTAATGGCCTTAAGTTTCCGCCTACCCACTCACATGATTTAAGTAGTAAACCTCCTTACGCTAACCATACCATGTATAAAGTACTTGTAATCAAAGTAACATGTATTTCACCCCCGCAGTTTAGAGAACTGAAAACAGTTAAGAGAAAAGGGGGACATGAACTCACAGTGGTGCGTCTCTACCAAGTATACCTCCAAATCAAGCAGCTGTGCGACGACCTACATGTACTAACTCTATTAGACGGACGGCCGTGCCTTAGCTTTATGGTTTAAGTTTTTGGGAAATAGTTAGACAACTATTTCGTGTTTACATTCTGTATATACTTGGTAATTATTTTCCTTCCCAAGGATGGGGGATTTAATACATGTGTGTTCGAAATATATTTTAATTCTAACTCCAAAATATAAATATTTTTCTCAAAAATATTATATTTTCAATTACATAGAATTTTCCCAAAATAATACCTTGACAAAAATACGCGTCCGTAAATATTTTCTTAAAATGCGTAAGTTACGTTTTAACGTTCGAGTGGTAATAATAATTACCGGTGTAACTGATATGTTTATCGTGAAAGCGTTTGTATTATTTTGGATTCGTTAACATTCGATAATATTATTTTTACCCTAAAAATAATATATGTGTACTTCACAAAAATAATCATAAAAATCCACAAGTGTTGTTATGAAAATATATACTAAATATATATTTATCAAGTTTTATTTTGTGAAATCCCACCTCCGATATTTTGTAAATAAAGTCGTGGCGAAATCTATAATTTGAAAACATGTCGAAAAGTATTTCTAACACTTATAGTGAAAATATTTCTAAGTGTTAGGTTTTTGGAAAAATTTCGCCAGAGTTTCCTCTGTAACTGGAGGTGACCACGCTTTCAAGCGTATCATTTTCTTTTATAAATCAAATCAACCATTTTCTCATTCAATCAAAACAACGTCCAAAACCACAAACTAGGAAATAAATATGTAAGTCGCATAAATTATATGAACTTGTAGTTTTCTAAAATTATGAAGTAAATCCCATTACTTTTAGCGGATCTTTATATACATCAATCCGATTTCGTAAAAACCTTGCTTTTAAAGAAATCCCGTCTTTACATCTTCTTGTAAATTTTACAAAAATAGTTATTTTGTCGAAACTTTGTGCTACACGAGTGTTCACAGACTTGTGTTCTAAAAATCATTCTTGTTAATGTAAGATCCGTCTTTAGAAAACATGATTTCTTTGATACTTGGTTCTTTGAAAATACCGCTTGTAGATCCGTAGATCTACTAGTTTTAAACACTATTTCATAATAAAAATCGCTTTTACACAAGTTCATGATTCGTGTGTGGTAGAGTTTCATCCTTTAACCCTTGTTACTTCCAAAACAACCTTATGTCATGATCCATGTGTTGATTATATCTATAAACATGGGTCAAAATATACAACCTAATCATGTTTATTCAATGATAACGTAAATATAGATACCAAGTTAGAGACACTTACTTATAGGAGTGGTCATCTTTGAAGACGAAGATAAGGCCATGATTCCCGTTATGGTACCTTAGGTTGATGGATCACCTTAGAGAGAATTTTAGTATTTTTTAGTATTGGTGTTCTACTAGAGAGTTTTGATCACCTCTTATCATCAATATATAAAGATCAATGAATAATGGTCATGAATGGTGATCACTTATAAAACTCTATGTTTTCTCTATTAATGGTACCTAAAGGGAAATCATAATTGCCCCTTAATACTAATCAATAATTACAATTACTACCATCAAGTAATTGTCGGGGACTAGTTATGTCATATTGGTAATGTTACCAAATGATCCCTAAGGCCACATCAACGGGTTATTTCTAACATTCTCCCACTTGGCCGAGTGATCATTTGTGATAAGTATAAGTAAGTTTAGCCAAGTTAAAACATTAATCAATGTTTCAAATTGAAATTGCAACAGAAAAATACAGTCATTGAATTACTGTCAACTCAAGACCCCCATAATCATGTTACAACCCCAAATCAAAACATACGTAAATTTAAGACCAAAATGATTGAGGTAAGCCCTTTGAAATTAATTTGTATAATTCTTGTCTATACGTCATCAGGTGCACATACGTATTTATAGACAAACAAATTGTGTAATTGAGGAAAAATAATAACTAATCATTCATATGTACGATATGCTATTATGTAAGGCCTTTAGTAAAAGCCGTCTTTATTATGAGCTCTTAAAAAGACTTTGGGTGCAAACCTTAGTTATCGGATCCACAAGCATATCATGAATGTAAATGTATTCGATACAAGTATTTAGGTTCCTCTTCTTGTTCATAAACGAACAATAATTTTGTATCGAAGTTTAATGCAGCACCTCTCGAATTGTTACTGTTCGAGAAAATAAGGTAGCTGACTCTTCACAGTAAGTCTTCAATATAGTATTTTTATGGAGTTAATAAGTTTATGAGTCCACTGATAAAATTTCAACAACATTTAGTGACAATTGCGTTGTTAATTAACAACATATTATGTCATTATAATTTAGGTTGTTGTTAATAGTTTCTCATGACTCCTCCATGAGATAGATTTGTCCGCAGACACAAGGATTACCCCAAATTGACTTTTAGTTTCTTTTGAACATCATAAAATCAAGGTAAGAATAATCAACCTCTTCTTATGGTCTTTCTCATTTCTTAAAGATATTGTAAGATGCTTCACAATAATCTACAGTGATATAATGTTCATCAATGTGAGCAATATCTAAACGAGTATAGACTTGAACCTTCATAAGGCTTCTAATTAATGAAGCATAAGGAAGCAATCTCATTTATCATTTTATCCTCTTAATGAGAGCAATATTGTTTGTTACATATGTAAGGACCCACTTTAGAGTAAAGCTTATGGCACGAAACTAATGCCCCAATGGGTCTATCTTGGTATATTTTGATATCTCTCACGTAAGTGGTATTTCCGAGATTCATTATATCAAAATATGTGTGAGAAATTATTTGACTTATGTAACATATACTTATCAAAAGAGTGTCATCTATATAAGGACAAGTTAACATTAGTTGCTCCCACTCATCCTGAGGTTGGTACACATAAATCCACTTAATTCGTGATGAAAAGAATCGCATTAAGATTTCGTCACATTTTGATGTTTGCTTCAACCCATATATGGATTTCATCGACTTAGAAACTAAGTGTTCTTGACCTTTCAGTTTAGAACTTTCAAGTGGTTTTGAACATGTAAGTCTTTGTTTAGGAAAAATTGTTTTAATATCCATTTAATGTAGCTACAAAAGATTATAAGCTACTAGAACAACAATGATCCTCAAAGAAACCTTTTGTAAGAAAGGTAAGATGATTCTTTGATAAATAATTCTCTTCTGAGCATAACCATTAACAATCAATCTTGCTTTTAGTGTCTTAACATTTGCATTTGGATTTAGGTAATTCAACCAAATCCCAAACGTTATTTTGACACATAAAATCAAATTTGCTAATAACAATTTTTAGTACATTTAGAAAATTGATTGATGCTAATGGCTTAATTAGAAGAGGTAGGATCAGTAAACTTTCTAAAATCCATTTCAACTTCAGTCAAGGAGGATACATAATCATCAAAGTTAGTAGGCTTTTAAACCTAGATGGCCTCCTTAGTTGATTATTAGGTTTATTAAGAGTTTCAGTTTTATGGATTAACTCTTGCCTAAGTTGCTATCACTTTCAAAATTCTAAGTGTGCGCAAGAGGTGTAATCGGAGTAAAATTTAATAGGTCTCTTCCCCCCGCCTCTTGCACTTCTGGCAAATCCTGATAAGGACTTTTACTGCTCCCACCGACTTAGAAATCTTTAACAATTTAGCATGCTTATGGTCAACATTAGAAGACCAATAAATTCTAATAGAGAAACAAATTAAAGAAGTTACTCATTGTAGTTTCTCTGTTTGAGGATTACAATTTTGGCAAGAAATCTGAGTGTGCCCACGTTTAAGCAACAATGAAACTTTTGTTAGAGTAGCAGTATATTCTTAAAGAGAAAAGTTGTGAAGGAGCAATGTCTTGTACAAGAGGTGCAAATTGAGGTAATAACAAGTTTTCACTCCCCCACCTCTTGCAACTCTCGCAAATTAAGATTAAGACACTTAATACTCCCACTAACCTTTTAGATCTGTAGGAATGCTACAAGATAAGTTTCAATGATGTATGTGCTGTGGGAACATGTCATATATGTTAGACTTGATTTCCTTAATGTCCATATGTTATAAAAATTTTGGGGACATATTTAGAAGGAATCATAGTATATATGAATTAATTTCTTTAATACCTTAACTCATATAAGACAATACAAGTAAATATTATGATAAATGAATTATGTCTGAATATTCCATTTTGGGATAAGTTCCAATGAAATATAACTTCTAATGGAACTTAATTTATTCCCTTAGCCATTTAAATATTAAGGCTTATAACACATGCTCATAAGTCACTAAGAATGAGATTTGATAATATTTCATCCTTTATTAACCTAGTCATAATTTCTCATGAAATTTGGTCTTAATGGATGAAATTTGTAAGTCTCATTTTTCTTTTGTTAAATTTTCATTTTCATGATAACAAAGGTTGTGAAAAATTAGCATCATCAAGTTCTATCTTATAAGGTTTCTATCCAGATTGAGATAACAAATAATATGAGAGTTTAAGGTAAACGTGACTTTGTTTTAACCATGCAAACCTCACAACTTTCATAATGCAGCTTTTATATTGATACTAAATTCTGAATAATCTACAGAATATATAAGGTATCATTAAGCCCAATTATAAAACAGTTTGTATGGTTCTTATAGTCTTAACATAAAATTTTGCCACTAACTCTCATATTAATTATTTGTTGATTTCTGGTAAGGAAACACATAGAACTAGAATCAACCGGTCATATGTTGGTTAGAATATTACCATTAGCAAACTTAAATATCATAAATATCTTACTACTTATCTTAGCCAGCTGTTTCATTGAATTATGGATAGTCTCGATGCTCATGCCTAGTTTAATGGCATAAACCTGCTGTGAGACTTTCCTTTGAAGAAACTTATAGCTGGAAGTAGTAGTTGTACACTATCTCTGAATCTTAAAAGTATCCTCCTTTCAGGTTTAGTGGCGGTGAGATGAACATCATCTAATTTTCCAGTTTCATGCATTCCTTTTCCTGTACATATGCTGCTAATCAACACACTCATTTTCCTTTGGTACTCTTGAGTGTTATAGTTGATTCTTAAGGAAACTTATGGTATTAATGGAAAAGTTATATGTAATGCACCGGAAAAGTGTAATGATTTCCATGTGTAAACCTTTAAATTATGGGTCATGGTATTGTACATTATGATGTATTCACATATGCCACAAACTTTATAGTAAGAATCTAGAGTAATGCATGCTGCTTAGGAGTTATTTTGATTCTTCCAAAGAAAACAAATTAGTCTTAGGAAATTTAGAATCTAGAATAGCTCCCATGATAGCAATAATGAAATGAGTTCTTGATTATCATAAGAGATATAATGGTTGACTTATCCCACTAGTCATGCTCTAGTTTTCTTCTGTAATACTTTTTATCAGAAAAGAGCAGTAGGATCATCATATCTTAAGAAATAATCAACAATTCAACAAGAGCAAATTTTGTAGAAACTCTTTAGTAAGCAAAACATTTTAGGTTTTGAAATTAGAGTGGATGGAATAGATGAGATACAAACCTAAGAAGAAGCTTGGAGTGATTTACATTATGGGGTAATCAAGTAAGGCATACACAAATTATTATATTGAAGATATAGTCTACTATAACACCAAAATAACAGACTAATTTAAGATTCTACCTGAATTTTGGCTTCGCTTTGGCTTTGACCAAAATTCAGAGAACGTACATAAATAACAAATTGTCTTGATGTTCTATAATAAATCTGGCTTCGCTTTGGCTTTGACCAAAATTTATGCATTATGAACATACATAATAAACTGACTTATTGTTCTACATGAAATTTGGCTTCGCTTTGGCTTTGACCAAATTTCATGTATTATGAACATAAATAAATAAAACCAACTTAATGTTCTGCCTGAATTTTGGCTTCGCTTTGGCTTTGACCAAAATTCACGCATTATGAACGATAAAAAAATAATAAACCTCAGCTTAATGTTCTACCTAAATTTTGGCTTCGCTTTGACTTTGACCAAAATTCAGCATTATGAACGATATAAATAATAGACCGTCTTTAGTGTTCTACATGAACTCTGGCTTCGCTTTGGCTTTGACCACAATTCACATATTATGAACATACATAAATATAGACTGTCTCAATGTTCTACATGAACTCTAGCTTCATTTGGGCTTTGACCAAAATTCATGTATCATGATGAACATACATACACAATAAGGTAAAACACATAAATATAACATAACACCTTTGGGCCAGAAATGAAATATTTATGTAAATTAGGCTAATAATTCATTATGTATGTCATTAAACAATTAGTTGTTGGGTTCATTATCCAATAATACAAATAATAACATAAAATGACATAAATTAAAGTTGGGCCATTCCCAAGTTATGGTCATACGAAACCAAATAAAATGAGGCTTCCAAAAGTTAAGACAAGACATGCAAATTCGTATGTCAAATAGGTTTCAAGACATAAGTAAAAAGATTAATTTCGCTTAGTGTGATGAACCCAAAACATAATAGAATCCCATATAGTCAAATATAATAACTGTAAGGATTTAGACATAATTTATCTCAGTAGATTTAAAAACAAATATATCTCAGTAGATTTAAATAAAATATAAAGATTTGCATAAATATAAATCCAAGCATTAATTGTATCGTTTAGATGGTTATAATAAAAAGTCTAATGTGAATATACCAAAAGATTTTGTAAACTTATATTGAAGCATTCTCTTCATAGAAAATCAATTTGGAATATCATTATATAATAAAGACAATAGTGCCCACAAAACACACACATCAAGAGTTTCATTTGATTTAATTACATTAAATGTGGATAAATAAGCAATAATGAAACATTAGAGGAAACGGTAATATTATTTATGGATGGAATCTCATTCATCCATAATTAAAAAATAAAATAAATAGACCTTAATGATTTTAATTTCCATTATAACATAAGAAAGGTTAAACGATTAGAACATCAAAAGTTTTGGCAATATGGATAAGCTTGATTCCATGAAAAACAACTTCTGTAAATAGATTTTTTTTTTATTTTATTATATACATTTTGTTCAACTTCAGTGGCAATATCAATGATGTCTTCATAAATCCAACTAAAAAAACTATATATTATGCATTAATTTCATGATGCATTAGTGATCTTTTCAGTTTAATTGCAGAGTATGTCATTTTAAAAAATCTGCTAAAATATTTTGTTCGCTGACTACATTGCAAACAGAAAAATGTAAACTGAGCATAACAAGATAAAAATGATCATCAATAAATTTACATAATCGAATGATATAATCAACATTGCTCTGATACCACATGTTGATTATATCTATAAACATGGGTCAAAATATAGAACCTAATCATGTTTATTCAATGATAACGTAAATATAGATACCAAGTTAGAGACACTTACTTGTAGGAGTGGTCATCTTTGAAGACGAAGATAAGGCCATGATTCCCGTTATGGTACCTTAGGTTGATGGATCACCTTAGAGAGAATTTTAGTATTTTTTAGTATTGGTGTTCTACTAGAGAGTTTTGATCACCTCTTATCATCAATATATAAAGATCAATGAATAATGGTCATGAATGGTGATCACTTATAAAACTCTATGTTTTCTCTATTAATGGTACCTAAAGGGAAATCATAATTGCCCCTTAATACTAATCAATAATTACAATTACTACCATCAAGTAATTGTCGGGGACTAGTTATGTCATATTGGTAATGTTACCAAATGATCCCTAAGGCCACATCAACGGGTTATTTCTAACACCATGATCATTACTTTTAGCGGATCTCTATATACATCAATCCGATTTCGTAAAAACCTTGCTTTTAAAGAAATCCCGTCTTTACATCTTCTTGTAAATTTTACAAAAATAGTTATTTTGTCGAAACTTTGTGCTACACAAGTGTTCACACACTTGTGTGTTCTAAAAATCGTTCTTGTTAATGTAAGATCCGTCTTTAGAAAACATGATTTCTTTGATACTTGGTTCTTTGAAATACCGCTTGTAGATCCGTAGATCTACTAGTTTTAAACACTATTTCATAATAAAAATCGCTTTTACACAAGTTCATGATTCGTGTGTGGTAGAGTTTCATCCTTTAACCCTTGTTACTTCCAAAACAACCTTATGTCATGATCCATGATCATGACCAACCCGGGTTAAACGATGATCCGAGCTACCACAACATAGATCGGGTCCAAATAACTACACAAATCAAATACTACAAGATTTACACAACAAACAAGCTTTTAACCATCATTTTTAGTGTTTTTAGTAGACTTTTATGCTTCATCTTGTATGTTTACGAGTTTTAACCTTAACAAATCATTTTAACCACCTTAAAATAGTTCGAGAGTGTGATTCAAGCAACTTACCACTAGCTCGAGGCTAGGGAAGAATCTAGACGCAAAAAGAGTGGTTAAAAGCCAAGAGAAGAGGTCCTTCGCCTTCCGATTGCACCAAGCCTCCTTGTAGGTGATCCTTAACACTTGAATAATGTTGAAATGGCTTGAAAGAAATCGAAAGATGGATGGTTGGTTGTGGTGTGGTTCGGCCGAGAGTCTCTAGAGAGAGAGATGAGAGTGTGTTGTGAATGTTATGTGGTGAATGTTTATGATATGTAAAGCTTGATACTTATAGACAATTACTAAGTTCATTAACCCTTGGATTATATGCTTTCTAGATATGAGACAATTGAGATTAAAATAATCAAAGGAGTACAAGGATGTCCCCCAAGGGGACGGTTCGGTTTAAGGGGGGGAGGTAGTTTGGTTCAAATCCAACCAATAGTTAGTTATAGTTAGGTTAATCTAGGTTAGTTAAGTGATTAACCTGGTTAGTAGTGTGTTGTGCTTTACAGCGGGTGTTAGGGTATTCGGGGACCGTAACTGGCTCAGAAAAAGATAAATAATGTAATTGACAATATTTTCATGTTCCGGGTATAGTCCGATTGTTCGGTTGGATAGTAATCCGTTAAAGCTCTTAACAAAGCTTTAAAGTGTCGTTAATACTAATTTTAGTGACACAACTTATTCTCGACACTTTGGAAAGTGTCTAGTAATATTTTTCTCATGTTTTGGCACTTTATTAGTTAGCTAAAAGCTGAATTGTTAATTAAAGTGCTGAGTTTTGTGCTTAGTGTACGTTTTAGGCACATCCAGTCATTATAACTTATTCCTAGAGACGCAGTTCTACAACCCTTGTATCCCTACACTCACCACTAGTGTAGTAAAATATTTCTGGCTCATACAGGCCTTAGAGGCAGTGTCTGCCTGATGCTGGCTTTATCAGCATGTTCAATAGGTTATCCGTTTATAGTGCTACTGTGCTTTTGTGCATCATGTTTGTCACTAAGGTTCAGCATGTAAATAATGTAGTGACGGTAAGTAAAGTATGATGCAGGTATATGCATGTATCAGAAATCAAGTAGCAGTTTATCAGTAATTTCAAACAAGCACAGTAATTAAGCAGTAATTAATTACTAATTAAGTCGTACGGATACCTGGTTTAGTGAGGGTTGTCACAGTGGGTGTTTCCGGATCAACCGAGGATGATATTTGGTTGTACTCCTCCAACGCTCTTGTTAATATATTCGCTTCGTTTTCTCCGCTACCCTAGTTATCCTTCGTGCGTTGGAAAACTTCTTGGAACTGATGACATTTGTGGTTTATATCAGTCCGTTTGCTTGATATCGAATCCTTGTCTCGATATTCACCTTTACCCCTCGCATTAAAAAAAGTCTCGCGAATTTTATTCCAAAAAAGGGGTGAAGTTTGATAGTTTGCTACAAAAAAATAAAACAAATATATTGTTTTATTCTTAAAAATAAAAACGACTACCAAACTGTTTAAAAAGGTAAATAACGTTTACCAACTTCGGGGTCCTCCGATATGTCGAGCCACATCCGTGCTAACGCGTAGTCCTCATCTTTCGACCAAGCTAGGTCCGTTCATGATATAATTTTTTTTTTATAAAATATGAAGTAGTATTGAAGAGAAGAGGGTAAAGTTTATAAAAAAATGAGTGGAAAGTGGGGTTTTTATAGGCAAAAAAGTGGATTTAAAATAAATATTTTTTTTTTGTTATCGTTACACAACGGTCCATTATCGATCCTCGTGCGAAATTGGCGTTTTAAATAAAACGCTAGGGCCAAATTTTTTAAAAAAGCGCCCAAAGGGGCGGTCTCCAAGGCGTTGTGGGGCGTTTTTAGGGAAAAACGTCAAAAAAGCCCTGCTACGAATAAACAACATATGCCCCTGGTAGTATCTCGATCTTAACAATCTTATAGTGTTATTCAAAAGAAGAAAATGATAATTATACTATTATACAATTAGCAACATGGGTTGCCTCTCTAAAATGAAAAGTTGTGACTTCTAAAAAATCACACATACATACCTCTTTGCTTTTTTTTTGAAAATTAAACTTCATTAAAACAACCTTCGACCCAAACGGGCAAAAGGCCAAACAAACAACAGCACCCCCGACCCAAACGGGCAAAGGGCAGAGAAATTACAACATATACATAGGGTATTTACACCATTCCGACCATCTAATATAATTACATGAAAATCTATTTTTAACCCAATCGAAACCTCTAGATTTTATCTCCCCTATGATATCTTGCGGGTTACATCTTTTCTGTTTAAAGACCACATCGTTCCTTTCTTTCCATATGCACCAAGACGCTATCATAGCCAGCCCGTAAATGATCTTCTCCTCCTTCTTACTACGCTTAATGAATTTGTGAATCTCTAATATGTCTTTAAATTCAAAAAGGAAGAGCGGCGGAATGTTGCACCAAACGCTGAAAGCCGTCCACACCCTCAAAGCAACCGAGCAAGCGGTGAACAAATGCCCAACCGATTCCTCGACTTCTTCGCAGAAGGGACACATAGTTGAAGGTATGTCCACATTCCTTCTTTTTAAGTTTATTCTAGTAGGAAGTCTATCCAGATTGCCTCTCCAGTTCATAATATTGCATTTAATGGGCACCCAATTGCACCAATCAAAAGTTGGAGGGTGACAATTACCTCTATCCATAATCAAAGCCGATCTGACCGCCTTCACCGAGAAACCGTTCTGACGATCACCACTCCAAAACCAAGAATCCTTACTGCTGGAAAGACTCACCAAACTGAGCACCTCACAACATTCCTTCCATTCTCTAAGCTCCTCTTCAGACTCAGGCTGCCTAGACCAATGCCATTTGAACACTCCAATTCCACTGCCTGTTTCCATTCTCTCTGAAACCCTGCACGATTTAAACAACTCCAAACCAAATAAATGGGGCCACCTTTCCATGAAGGGAAGATCACCCACCCACATGTCGATCCAAAACCTGATATCTGACCCATTCCCCACTTTACCCATTATAAGATGATTTAAACCTTTCCCATTTATTTTCATTTTGGAAATCAGATTCACAATGTTTTTCCAACACCCCGGGATATTATCGTTAAAAGGAAGGAAGCTCCTTTGATTAAACTTACAATGACACGCTTCCACTATTTTACACCATAGATTGTGATTATTAGCCTTATATCTCCACCCCCATTTAGCTAGAAGGGCTTCATTGACCTCTTTTAACCTGCTAATACCCAACCCACCTTTTTCCTTGGGCCAAGTAACCCAATCCCAAGACACCCAGTTCATTTTTGAAAAGTTTCCAGAACCGGCCCATAAGAATTTTCTCATCTTGGCCTCGAGGGCCTTTAAAACACCCACTGGGGCCTTATATAACGACAAATAATAAATCGGCAGGCTTTCCAAAACTGAATTAATCAACGTAAGCCTCCCCCCATTGATAAGGTTTTCGCTTTCCACAACGACAATCTTTTATCAAAAATCTCCATAATTGGAGTCCAATTATTAATTCTATTCATATTCGAACCCACCGTAATTCCCAGGTAAGTAAGCGGAATAGAATCTGACTTACACCCAATGACTTTAGCCATTTCAGACAACGGCCCATTCTCCAAACCCAACCCGTATAAGTTAGATTTTTTAAGATTAATTTTTAAGCCCGAACATAAGTAAAAAATTCGCAAACATCTCGCCACATTCTTAACATTTTCCTTATCCCATTCCCCCAACACGAGAGCGTCATCAGCATAAAAAAGGTGAGAAATTACAGGACCATTATTGGGAGTTTGGATACCTTTGAGAAGACCTTCCATCCTAGCTTTACACAAAATGTTAGACAGGGATTCCATGACCAGAAGGAACAGAAACGGGGAAAGAGGGTCGCCCTGTCTGACCCCTTTGGAGCATCTAAATTCAAAGGTAGGGGACCCATTTACAAGCACCGAAGATCTAGCCGAAGCTAGTATCCCTTTAATCCATTTACACCATAAATCAGGAAAACCCATTTGCCCCATGATGTCCAGAAGAAAACTCCAACAAACGTTATCGTAAGCCTTTTCGAAATCGATTTTTAGTAGAAAAGCCTTTTTATTGTATTTTTTAATCCAAGCCATAAGCTCATTTAACATTAACGGACTGTCAAGAATGTATCTTCCTTTAAGAAAAGCCGTTTGATTTTCTGAAATAATAGACCCAATAACCAATTTAAGACGATTAGCCAAAATTTTAGAGATAGTTTTGCTTATCACCCCAATCAAATTAATAGGTCTATATTCTCTCAACCCCACAGGATCTTTGTTTTTAGGGATGAGAGTTATGAAGGAAGAACTGCATCCCGCTGCTATCGTACCTGTGCTGTAAAAGGAACCCAACAAGTTATAGAAATCTATTTCAAAAGCGTTCCAATACCTTTTGATGAAATTGAAGTTAAAACCGTCCGGCCCTGGCGCTTTGTCCGAACCACATTCGAACACCGCTCGTTTAATCTCCTCTTTGCTAAAAGGAACCGTCAGAGAAGTTGCGTCCTCTTCCGAAAGACACCTAGCGTTCTGGCATATAAGTTTAGGTCTATCTCTAATCTTTTCCTCGAAAGCCCTTTTGAAGAAACCCATAACCTCTTTTTTTATCCTAGAAGGTTTAGTGGTCCAAACTTCGTCGATCATAAGGCCTGGAATATTGTTGCATGCCCTTCTACTTTTAATGTATCCGTGAAAGAACTTTGTATTCTCGTCACCTTCCAAATCCCATCTAGCTCTAGCTCTTTGTTTAATATCTTTCAACTTGTAGCTTTCGAGCTCCTTTAAATCTTTAAGGCATTCCGATCTGGTCCACTCCTCTTCTTCGGTTAGCTCTCTACCTTCCGCCGCCTCTTCCAAGCGATCCAACTCTTCCTTAATAGTCAGCTCTGTCACCCCTTCCTTAGCTAAGACCTCTTTTTTCCATATTCTTAAAGCTTCCTTAATCTTTTTAAGTTTCTGAGATAACACCTCACCAGGTTCCCCAACCCCGTTAAAATTAGTAATCTCCTTAAGAACCACCTCATCGAAATCCTTTCTTTCCAACTAAGAGTTGAAAAATCTGAACGGCTTTGGACCAAAGTTTTTATCCGAGCAAGTCAAAACAAGCGGGCAATGATCCGAAAACAATCTTGGCATCGCCCGAAGGCAAGCCGCCGGCCACTCCAGAAAGAAATCTTGACAAACCAGGACTCTATCAATCTTGACATACCTCTTTGCTATCTATTCAATTTAAATTAATACTATATATATATGTGTGTTACTTAAAAGGGCCAAAACACTAAATTAAAATGAGGTGTCGTTTAAGAAATGCATGTCTCAATATTTTGTAACCATTACTGCCACCGCTTCGTATACTATACAAAAAAGCAAATTCAACCCGAAAAGCCAGACCATCCCAACGAATTCATCACGACAAACCGAAAACCCGAATCATCCCAACGATTCACCAAGGGGTATAACACCTTTTGCTAACTATAAATACAATCTTAAACAAATTGTGATAATCCTCAATTGGCATCATAGCCTTCGTTTCTTGGTTCCACAATTCAAACAAAGACCAGAAACACGATGATCCCCTTTTTTGCTATTTAGTTTCAAACACAAATTTCATACCCAAATCCACATCGATAAGATTAGTTGTTGATTCATACTGGATCGCCATCATCAATGGATTATAAAGAATCAATTGAATACCACCCATAACCATTCTAACCCACCGACGCTTTGTCCCCGGCAAGTTCTATCTCCGTCTCTTCGTTTCCGGCGAGTCGTCACCACTGCCTCTTCATCTGTGGCTATTTGTAACCGCCACCCCTTTGTATCCAACGATTCATCACCTCCTTTACATTTAGCAAATCAAAAAAAGTTGCAATTGGCAACTGGAATGGGTTATGAATACTACTCTACTATCCTGTTTCGTATGTCACAACGAAATAGAATGAAAATCATAAAACTCAGCCGGTGGTTGCGATGATAGACGCACATATGTATTCATTGCCCATGAAAGTGCTTATAATCTTTCATGGTTTTGTTTTTTCAATTTTGTTTTACTTTTGCCAAAACCCATTTAGGATCCCAATCATGCAAATAAAAGTTGATATTAATGTTTAAATATGTCAGCATAGCATACGTGAAATAAGATTTCAAATATGTTGTTTCTTGCTACTTATCTTTAGTTTTATGGTTTATTTTATTTTGATTTTTTTTTTTTGCTTTTGTTTTTCTTTCTATTTTTTTTTCTTTCATTTTTACTTGATTATCTAACAAAACAACTATTGAAATGTCAAATTTTGATATTTCAAACTTAATATTTTAAATAACTATGAGGTGCTTATTTTTATTAATGTTTAGACCTAACGTTTAGACGTGACTTTGTTTGCAAGATAAATGCCGATGTTTTTAGGTTGATAGAAGTTGTTTGGAATTCAATCATGTTGATAATTGGATATATTCGTTAGATTTGGTTGCATCATGCATGGGTTGAATTAGGTGGTTAAGTACACAAAAGTGATTTGAAAAAAAAGATATGGTTATTCTACGTTAATAAATTGATTCGTATGGAAATATAGGCTGGTATACAAAGATTCAAAGTTGATCAAATCTTTGTAGTATGGCATATAGAGTGCAAGTGTTTTTATTTAGTGGCATTAATCTTTTATATGCTTGAATCCTATGTACTTTTTTTTATAAAAATGCATTATTAAGTTTACAAATAGGTTTATAAAACAAGCTAAGAATTTATTAAGAAAAAAAAAACAAATAAAAATTTTGTAGAAGGGGGAAAAAGGTAAATGAAAAGAGTGTTTTGTATAAAATAAGCATTTTCACATTTCAAATAGTGATACTAAAGACTTACATAATCAACATCTCGCCGCAACACGCGAGTTAACGTCAACTCGTTGTAAAACATTTTGCATAGGATATTATTATGTGGTAATAAAAGCCATTTGGACTTTTGGACATAGAAGCTGGAGAAACGCTTAACGAGATAATAATATGCAAGGCAATTTTATTATTTGTCGTTGTCAGTACGCTACGCAGAAATTTTGGTAGTTTTTTACATTCAAAGGTCAATATTAGAAACCTTTAACCAAATGATGAATTGATTAGTGTTTACCTACAGTAATTAATTAACTATGTTTCAACTCTTGCCTCTTAGCGGAAGTTGGAGGTCCTGAGTTCTAATCCAGGCAACGGATGTATATACAGGGGTTTAGAGGTTTTGTCTAGACAATGGCGAATCCATGAATTTTTTCTGGTAATTCTTTTTGGTAAATTCTCACTAATTTTTTTTTCCAAATCATATAAGATTCTCATTTTTTTTATATTTATTTCAAACCCAATGGGTTCCTGGGATCCCGCAAATATGTGCTAGATCTGCCCCTGTGCCTAGAGGATTCGGTTTCGTGAGTGTTGCCCTCCTAATCGCAGAAGCATATCAGGTGTTCTGGATCAAAAAAAAAAAAAAAGTTTATGTTGTATAATGTTGAGGTTACCTTCACCCTAAATCTAATCAAAACATAACATTTTTTTCCTCATATACGCTTTCACACACCGCATACACACATATATAAAAGATGATTAAAATGAAAAGGAGGAACCCAATGGAGGTGGTGGTCTATTGGCAAAGGCAATACCTTTAAACACCTTGGGGGAGGCCTTGGGCTCAAGTCTCACATACGACAAGAGTAAAGAAATTACCGTTAAAAAAAATGAAGAGGAAACTCTATATGGATTAAAGATGCGATGCACAGGTGTTCGTGAGTTTTTAGATGAGGATAGTGGTGATCGTTTAACCACATATGGTTACAAAGCTTGAAGCGTCGTCATAATGAATTGAGCACACCGTCGAAGTCACAAAGTCCTCATAAATTGGAACTGAAAATTTAAATGTTACATATAATTGTAACAGTTTTGAATGCATCGTTGTAATTAACAGTGGATTATGCATCTTTAAAATGTCATATTTTTTACTTTATGAGGTATGAACAATGGATCTATGTAGATCAGTCTATATTGCAATAACAAGAAGTATAGGATAAACCATTCATTGTTTAATTCAGTAGATGAACATTAAAAAAAAATCAAAAACACATGAACATGGTAGCATTATGGTTTTTTATGTAATAGGAATGAGGAAAAATCTTTTAATTATTAATTTAATGATTTAAGCATCATCCTAATGGTCTGATCCATGATCATGGGCTTTATTCTTTTAATCAAGATCATGGGCTTTATTTTTTTAGCAGGATCATCCTTAATGGGCGAATAGTTTTGTTAATATTCTTTTAAGCGTCATCCATTTCGATCAATTAATTTTACCCATTTAGAGATTGTGTGAAGAGCAAGAAAATAACTTGGTAGACACGAAAGATCTAAACTTTCTGTCGGTCCCGGGTTTCAGCAAGATCAGAGTGAGGATTAGCGGTTGCATATATAATTTAAGTTGGTTTGGCCGACTCATGGTTAACGATTAAACAACAGATGAATTGTAAAACAAATTAACCTAACCATTATAACACATAAACGTAAGCACACCCAAAGGTATAGGTTGTATAGAATGTTTGCTAAAATTATATTAGTCTTTAAAATTGTTTGTGGTTAATTTTGATGTTCTGTTAGAAGCTTTTGAAATCATCCAGGGAATTGCGTCATTGTGGACTAGATTTGACCTTTTCTTGTAATAAGACACAAGATTTTTTGTTTAAGCTTCAAAAGCTTCTAGATTTTATAGTATTTCTTGGCTTCTTGTACCCTTCAAGGCCCAAATTGGCAATGGCGAAGCTTGAGATTTCCGACCGGAGGGTCGGAAGTCACCGGACCTAAAATTATACCTTAGAAATTATAAAATCGGGACTAACATACAAATGGTTGAGTTCATGTATAATGTTACAACACTCTCCAAATTGGAGAGCCCCGTATTACCCCACTCTGGCCATGCTATGTTGTCTGGCTTCAAAGTTTGGCCCTTTTTGGGCTTTCCCTTGAGAAACCATACCACTGGCTGTCACTTAACAGTCATTGTGCCATCACAAGAGCAGAACAGAACTCTCTTGGGTAACAATTACAAGTTGACCAACATACAATACAATCACCTTGTACATATTTAGCCAAAGTTTATACAAAGGCTATCAAAAATACAATTAATAAACTTTAGTTAAATACTTTTGAAAGTAAACATATACAGGAGACAAACTAAATTAGATAAGTACACATTTATTGTAATGCAATTCACCACCATTCAGTGTCAACTTATTTTCTAACAAATCGAGCTGGACTAAACCGAGTAAGATCCACAATGGTGGAGCAGCCATCCATGACAAGCTCGGCCATGGCTGCTCCCGTGGCAGGCCCGTTAAGTATCCCCCAACAGCTGTGCCCAGTCGCCACATAACATCCCTTCATGCCCGGAACCTCACCGATCACAGGAATATTGTCATCGGTGCAAGGCAGGAAACATGCCTGCTCGGCTTTCACCCGACTTTCTTCCCCTAAATGGCTTGAGACCGTCCCAGCTACCCGTTTTAATACCCTGATGGAATCTGGGTTCGGTTCGATCTGCTCTGGGTCGTCCGGAACCTCTTCTTGGGAAGACATTCCACATATGTACACCTCCCCTGTAACATGACTATGAGAACCAACTAGCACAATGAAATTAGGGCTGGTAATGTTTGTCGGTTGGTGAGTCAAATCCGACACACACTAAATTTCTACACGAAGTCGAGAATCGTGTCTGACATATGAACCCCACACGACTCAAAATAGACCCAAAACTAAAAGTTACCTGTGGGACGAGGATAAATTTCAGGATCCATCGGCTGTCCACCGTGGGCCGGAAGATAACTAAGAAACAAAGCGTCAGCCGAAATCGCATCCACATCTTTAGGCTCCAAAACCAAACTATGGGCCTTAAGCCCATGAACCCGAATCAAAGACGACAACAACTCAAACTTACTCATCCAAGGCCCGAGAGCCAACACCACCGCATCACCATCAAAAACACCACCACCTTCCACCAACACCGTTACCTTCCCTACACCCGTCTCCACACTCTTCACTTTCCCAGTAACCACCTCCACACCAAACTCCGCCACCGCTTTCTCCATCAACTTCCGAGTAAACAAATGCGGGTGCACTTGGGCCGTGGTCTCCGTCATACCTAGAGGTACATAAAATTAATAAAAGTTGAATTTTACGTTTTTCGTTCTCTAAAACGTTTAAATGTGCGCCCATGAACCGGATTACGAACCAAAATCAAACTGAACTGAAACCACCAAACCGGTCCATAGGTTTATGTTTCCAACCTGTCAAACCCGGTTTGCAACTGAACCGATTTTTCCTCCAAACCGGCCAACCCCCAAACCGGTTCGATTTGGGTGCCCAAACCGATCTGTGCACCTCTAGACTCGTAGAGGTGTAAAAAAATACAAGTTTGGGCCCAACAAACTAATTTATAACCCGACCCACCTCAAAAAAAAAAAAAAAAAAAAAAAAAAAAAAACGGTTTCGACCCGACCCAACCCGCCAGTTCTTGTTCCTAGGGCTGTAATCGAACCGAACGAACACGAACAAGGCCATGTTCGTGTTCGTTCATTAAGGAAATTAACATGTTCGCGAACTGTTCACGAACGCATATTGAACACAAGTTTATGTTCGTGTTCGTTCGTTAAGGAAGCTCATTTGTTCGCCAACGGTTCATGAACACTGGCATCAAACACAAACGAACATTTAACTTGAAAATAAAAAATAAAAACATTGTTAACATTGGACATAAGTAGTTAAATACAACCATCAAATGACAAATCAAAACACAAAAAGTCTACTACAACCACTTAACGATGAATCAAGTTATTATTTATTATTTTTTAATATAATCGAACGAACGTAATCGAACATAATACCAAACGTTCACGAACACAGTCGAACGAACGAGACCGTTGTTCGTGTTCGTAAGTTAATCTAATTAAACAAACATAAACGAACTTCCTGTTGAACGTTTGGTTCGTTTACGGCCCATTTGTTCCCTAAACCGGTTTGGACCAACCCAATTTGAAAAACACGTCAAAAAACCATTTTTTTATTTTCCACAAACTAGTTTGAACCCAATCCCCATTCGATTTAATAGGTTAGAACCTTTTCCCACCTAAGCCGGTTTACAACCCGAACCGGATTTCTGTTTTGTTCACAGCGAACCGGTTTTTTTAAATAACCGGATTTCTATGTACTCGTACAACATACCAATAGTTCTTGGGCTCTTAACTGGGCCATCAATCCACTCCGGAACACTAGACTTCCGACCCCGTTTCACCTTTTCCGATTCAGTAACAGAGAGGCTAAGCGTGTTGAGTGCACGGTAGCCGTAGGATTCTGTTCCATCCAACTCTTGAGCAAGCGAACGATGGAGATTGAAGCTGGCACGTGCGAGTGAAGACACGGGCCCACCGTCGCACCAATCAAGGGCTAAAAACCCACCGGCTTTTCCTGATGCTGCACACGCGATCGATGATTGCTCCACCAGTGTCACGGCGGCGCCTTTTTTGGAGAGGAAATAGGCTGTGCAAACGCCGATGACTCCGCCGCCGCACACGAGTACCCGTTTTTTAGGTGGGTCGGGTTGTTGGGGGTTCATTGATGCGGTGACTTTGATGAATCTGGAAGGTGCGAATAACGGTGAGTTGGACAACATTGGAGTCTCAAATTGATAAGACACGTGTCGGTGTAATAACCCATTTTTGTATGGGTCAGCCCAAATCATATATTTGTGGGCCCTTACCCAAATCATATATTTGTGGGCTAGTAAGGGCTCTTTGTTTTGTCAAATTTTGTATGGGCCTTTGTTTTCTATTCAAATTATACTTCAGAAAATCTAAATTTGAGCCAAATTAAAATCAAGAGTAAATTGTTAAAATCGTCCTTGAGGTTTGGGTATGTTTATCATTTTCATCTAAAACAACTTTTCTTGTACAATATAGTTTTTCACTTTTGGGATTTTTTTTGCCATTTTCATCCAAACATCTAATTTGCTTTATTTTTTCTATCAAACATTTGGATGAAAATGATAAAAAAAACCCAAATCACAGGGATGATTTTGACAAAAAAAAGTCAGACGTTTGGATGAAAATGGGAAAAAATCCAAAAATGAAGGACTATATGGTACAAAAAAGTTGTTTTGGATAAAAATGGCAAACCTCAGGGACGATTTTGGCAATTTACTCTAAAATCAAATTAGGAATTCGGTTTTAGAAAAGTTACTATAAAAGTATGATTCGTTGATTATCCTTAGCTTGAGGATTGTCGTTCAATTAAATATTTATTATAGTAAGATGAATTATGGCTATGATATTAACATTTTATTTTATTTCTTTGGAGAAAAAAAGGGAAAAGTGAGATATAGAAATTATACATGTTCCGTTTCCTTTTGCCAAGATCCTTTTGAGTTACTCAAGATAGGCTCGTAGCGAAACGAGTTTGGCTTAATCCTGAAGTTTGTTATCTTTCTGTAAGTTGTATTGTTTACATATTAGTATAGTATATTTTTTATACAAAACAAAATCATATATTATAATTTTCATAATTTTTATTTATTTCACGAAGAAGAAGTTATGACTTATAATAGTTATTTCTTTTATATCTTAGTTTGTTAATTATTTTCTTGAAGATTGCTTTAATTGTATAAATATTGACAGGCAATGGACTGTCGACCATTAAGCATCATGTGAGGAGCACGTGCACTCCCACACTCACCTGTCCAGATATATATTACTTAATAAGACTTCGTAAATCTTATGATTAGGGAAAATATTGGATTTTGTAACAACTAAAACGACATCTATCTTTTTTGTAAATAATATATTGTTGATTTATATAGCATGGTTTTTATGAATATTTTGACAACCAACTGAAGTGCTTCTAAATTTTAAACATTTCTTATTTTTAAATATTTGTGTTACACACATAATGATAAATATCGTAGCAGTTCGGCCAGTATTAGACAGCCGTCCAAAAGAAGAGAGCCCATCATTTGAATGAAATGGGTCCACAAGACGGCTATAGATGGAGGCCCACTTCTACCGATACCTACCCATCCATGTATAGTGGAAACAAATCAACAATATGCTTGCTAATAGCTACTGTTTAAACAATCAATACAACTTTTTTATCATTATAGAGTAAACTGCCATTTTGGTTCATGTGTTTTGGTCACTTTTGTCACTTTAGTCCAAAACTCAAACTTTTTGCATATGGGTCCCTGTGGTTTCAGTTTTAATACCATTTTAGTCCAAAAATGAAATCAGGTCATATTTGCTTTATAAAATCCTGCAATTTTGTCATTTTCCTCAGGGGTAAATCAGGTCATATTTATCTTATAAAATATGGTATTTATTTATAAAAAAGAAATGATCATTTTGCACCTGCGGAAAATGACAAAATAACAGGATTTTATAAGACAAATATGACCTGATTTCATTTTTGGACCAAAATGGCAATAAAACTGAAACCACAGGGACCCAGATGCAAAAAGTTTGAGTTTTGGAATAAAGTGGCAAAAGTGACCAAACCACAGGGACCAAAATAGCAGTTTACTCATCATTATATTATGTGCATAAATAAACTTTTAACAAATATTTATTTAGTTTTAAATATCATATGCGTAGATGTGCTTATTTTATAAGCAATGTTATGTTGAGAATTGTCGATATCCCATAAGCACGGTTTATTAATATATTTTTTCTTTATAAAGAAAGATTTCTTCTACAACAACTTTGTAAGTACATATATTTCTTCATTTTTCTCTATTTATATATCCTTTTCATAGATTAATTTCTGATTTTTACATATTAACTTTAACAATCATAAAACTGAATTTATTGCACACAAAAGGGGACGAAAATACACATAGGTTATAACTGAATACAAATATAAATTAATTTCTGATTTTTACATATTAACCTATCCGTGATATACTTGTTGATTAACTCATACATTTTTAACCTACTAGTGGGGTGCTTGCGCGATGCGGCGGGGTATCATTACAAGCGCAAATTTATACTAATAAAGTTTGGCAAGATGTAGATCGAGGAATGATGGGGAGGGTAAGCATGGGTTAAGCGTTAACACTGAGGTAAAAACTATGAGTGAGTTAAAATATCTAAATCACGTAAGTATCATGAAATATCACCGATTTACAGAAAAAATAAGTAAACCAACTTTGAATTATCAATTCTCTCTTTCTACTTGCTAAATGCTATAAACATTTAGATATACAACACAGGACACTACAACACAGTTTCAAAAGAACTAAGCAGATTAGCTTTTGTAAAAGCCTATTATGAGGTCAAAAGGATCATAATATTCACATAATGCAATAAAACCGTTAACATTACAAAATGTCAAAGGTTTGAAGTGTGATCAAGGCATAGGTGTGGGGGACAGCCCTGGCTCGTCCAGCCTCGGCGCCGGTCCCCAACACCATTTCCAGGGGTCGGTGGTCGTCTTCAGCGGCTTGGCCAGGACGTTGTTGCCGTGCCTCCCCCTTCTCACACACACATATACATACAACACACATATACATATATTTCGACCCATCCTCCATTTTCTTTGGTCCATCCTTATAAAGACATCCTCCTTGAATGTTGACGTGACGCTGATGTGAAGGGGTATCATCCAAGGATTTGCCTCATGCACACCGAGTATCCTTATTAAGAACTGTTGTAGTCCTGGTTAAAATTGCTTAGCCAAAGGCTGTTGTTTTACGTCTTTTCTCTCCTTTATAAATAAAACTTTGTTGGCCGAATATTTTGGGCGTAGCACAGAAGATGATGACAACAAACCTAACCAAAGACCAGAAAGGAAGGGTGAGTTATGGAAAAGGGCTCCACCACTTTTGACAAACCACTAATATAGCTCCCTAGCCGTGGACTAGCGTTTTGACTTTTCATTCTTCCTTTTCATTTATTAAAATTACAATTATAATAATTTCTTTTATTCAATCAATCATTCAATTTTATTTTGCTACTTTACTTAATTGAGTTATGGGTTTGATATAAAAAAATTAGAACAATTAATTCACACCTTTTAAAATTACTTTTAAATCTATATCAATATTAATCCTAAGGCTAAACTCTCAATACTTTTACAACATGTTTTAGTATTGCTAAGCTACAACTTCTTTGATGGATTTAATATACATATAAGTGAAATGTTAATCTTATAAAAAAATAACTAATCTTGATTTACAAAGTGAAGTGAAATATTATTAGTTGTTTCTTATTTTCTCCGATGATTTTCTATCCTTGTAACACATGGACTTGTTTTTATTAATTTTATAAAAGTGTAACGTTATGTAATCGAGATAAATTTAGAAAGAACAACTAGCAAATTGTTCTAGGAAACAAAATAAAGAGACAAATTAACAGAAAGGCCTTTAGTAGATGCATTCATAGATTAAAACAAACCTTGTAAACTTCGAAGATAGCTTGAATCAATGTTTCACCAAGAGTGAATAGTAAAGAAATATGAGAATGTAAATGAAAGAATGAATAACGGGCCAAGCCTTATTTAACTGAAAACAAATAGGAAATGATGACCCGATTTGGTCGGTTGGATACCATATACAATAACGGTGAAACAATTGTTGCTTGATAAAGCTCGTAAGTTGATGTGTTCTCATTTAGTGGCACAAGATGTACTATGACTTAGAACTCATTATGGGTTGTTGGTTTGAAATGTGATATGGTAAGTATGTTCGAAGGTTTCTAACGTGTTTCACTAAATACGGGACACCTGAGTAAATTGTATATGTCTTGTGTGAAAATGGGAATACATCACTATGGATTTGGTAACCAAGAGACGACTAAAAGGCATGATTTCATTTGGTTAATCATCAATTGTCTCACTAAAAGAGCCTACTCTTTAATCATTCAAGAATTATATACCTCATAAAGAATGACAAAGTTATATATAAGAGAGGTAATGTCATGGACTTGAGGTGTGGTTCTATATTATGTTCGATTTAGGTACATTTTTACTTCATGTTCATGAACGTAGTTCTAGGATGAAATGTGCACAAGAGATTGTATTGAGCATAACTTTTTTTTTTTTTTTTACAAAGCATAACTTATCACTCGTTGCAAGTTGGCCTATGCAACAACGGTCAGATTTATTAATGGTTATGATTATGATATAAACCTTCTCATTATCAAAATTTGTCATAAGCACTATAAGGAATGTTTTTATGGTTTACGTTTAAAGGAAGAAATGTTCTTGGTGGATGCAGGATAATGAGTATGCTAGATGAACCTAAAGGAGTTCCAATCAACCGAGCCACAAGGTTTGAGAATAAGGTGGAATCCCTGGATCTAGTGGCAAGCAAATCACTAATCAAAAAGCATCTTTCTTTTTGATTCTTCATGGATCTGGTGAATTACTGATCAAAGAGTGAGATTGAATGATCTGGTGGGATCCACAGGTCCATGTATAAATTTGGATAAAATAGTGAATTTGACTTGCATTTGTTAAAATAGGTTTAAATGACAAAAATATGCCTACAAGTGTATATCGCTTTTACATTAGATTAGAGGATAACTAAGGAGACATTTAGTTCCGAGAATGATTTAGAATTGGAATTAGAATTTGTATAGGAATTAGAATTTGAAGGAATTGGATTTGAAATTTAAATATGCCAATTGTAATTGGAAATTGGAATCTCAATTTCATTTTTGTTGTGTTTGGTTGTCAAATGAATTGGAATTCATCACCCAGTCACCCACAACCACCAGTTCGGGTCGAAACGGTACGGGTCGAAACGGTTCGCGTCGAAAAAGGTACGGGTCGAAACGGTTCGCGTTGAAACGTTACGGGTCGAAACGGTACAGGTCGAAACGGTACAGGTCGAAACGGTAGGGGTCGAAACGGTACGGGGCGAAACCGTTCGCGTCGAAACAGTACTAGTCGAAACTATTCGCGTCGAAACTATACGGGTTGAAACGGTTCGGATCGAAACTAGTATGGGTCGAAACGGTACGGGTTGAAACGGTGCGGGTCGAAACGGTAGAAGATTCCAACGAATTTATTTTAATTCCTTCACATATAGGAAGGATTTTGAATTCCTTTAGTTAAAGGATTTTGAATTCCTTTGGAATTCATGCCTAATTCTAATTCCAATTTCATTGTCAACCAAACACATCAGATTGGAATTGGGATTCCAATTCTATCAAATTTTGTAAACCAAACATCTTAAGAGATAGAATTCAAATTCCAATTCTCTTAAATTTCATTGAATTCCCGCAAATAAACCAAACGACCCCTAAATCATTTTAATTGATTCAACAAACGTGGCTTTAGATGTATTAGAGGTCAAATTGATTCAAGAAACGTGGCATATATTTTATCTTTTGAAAGAATGAATTAAGGTAAACGCTAGGTTGCTACTTATAGGGGGTCTTTTCAATATTCAAGAGTGATACAGATGAATTATTAGAGGGAGCTTTGATTTTATTCAACTATTTTAATTGTAATTTACAGGAGATTTGACATTATATTTGGAGGTAACCTTGCATATTAAGTTTTAATATTGTAAACCTGTTAGACACAGTAATTGTTCAATAGTTCATGTAATTGTATATATTTATTTTATCATGTATGTATTTATTTTATCATGTATGTATTATGTAAATTGTTCTTGTTTTTATTCACGGTTATCCATTCGTTAGGGAAACTATCAGTTATCAAATATGCACTTGATCACATGCTATCATTGCCATAACTGATCCCTTTCCCTCCCTCCTCTGTTGAGCCCTTTCCCTTCTCCCTTCCTACCCTCTTCCGATCATCACCATGTCCGCTTCCTCATCAATCCAACCCGACGACGCGCTCCCTCTAAACACTCTTCTCCACATGCTTACTATTAAGGTTTCTCCATCAAATCACCTCATGTGAAAGAATTAAATGATTCCTATCCTATCATTCCAAAATCAATTACCTCATGTGCCATGGTTCCTTTGCGCTTCCTGCTCTTAAAATATCCAAAAGCGAAAACCAAGCCTCTATATGCATAGTGGATCACCAATGATCAGCGTACAGTGATCATTCTTATTGCCTCGTTGTTTGAAGAGGACGTGGCAGAAATTATCGGGTCGACCACCACTCGTTAAATTTGGATCGCCTAGGAAAACGCCTACAATAACACTTCAATTGAATGGGTTCAGAACCTCCATGACTAACTTCGTCTTTCTGTCAAAAGGTACTCCAAAGTGGCCGGTTTTGGTCGAAGGTTTAAGGCTATTTGTGATCAATTATCTGTCGTTCGTCAACTTGTGGAAGAAACTAGCAAACTTCATTGGTTTCTATGTAGTTAGGTGTGACGCTTAAAGCTTTCTCCACGGCCTTGATGTCACACCCCCAAAATACCACCTGCGGAAACACCGCGGGACGTGTGACGTACCAGGATCTTAGCCACCAATCACATTGAACTCATAAATATGTTTAAATAAAACTTTCTTTCATTAACATAAAGTGTTACAAAACATTACATATAATTCATTGTGTACAGCGGAAGCATAACTCATTGTAAAGTGTTTCATAAACCACGCGTACGTAAACCAATAAACTTGTATTGTGACTCCATGTGTCACGACCCATGACCACTCCAGCCTTAACGACAACAATTTCCAATGCTATAACTTTATAGACCTGCAAGCATGCAGACAAGTGTGTCAGACGACACTGGTGAGTTCAAAGTTTTGTTAACGTGTTTAGATACCAGTTACCAGATTAAAACCTTTCACAAATTCGATGATTTGATGTTGTAATAACTCGTTTACCGCTGATGGCTTAAAGTTGTTTTGCCCAAACCACATTGCCTCTATCAAAGCAATGGTCAAGACTGGGATCATTAGTTCACTCCCGACCTCCCCGGTGCGGTGTGAGGTTGCCAAGCCTAAATAGCGCTATTAACTAATATCCCGTTGCCTCCCTGGCAACAATCGGTAGATGGGACTTGATTGATAGATATGCGAGTATTAACAAACATCCCAATAACCCAGCATTCCTCCCCGGAACGTTTACCAGATGTCCCTCCCCGGGACGCATGCTTGGAAAAAGTGCAGTGAACTCACCTTAGATTTCTCGGTAAGATTAGTTACGTGTTTATAGTTGATCATTCGACCCCTAATATCATTTCCAGTAACCGTCAGTTTTATGGCACTTAATCATACATGCTTTATATATACTACACATGAAACCCACACATATTGTCATGCAAAGTGTAATAGTTGATCATGCAATTCAACAATCGATACCATACATCATATAACCACAGAGTGGGTGTTTGAATTTCACGGCTGTTTGTTTACACAATCATCTGACCTTATCACTCTCATTCAATCGGATCCATTTATCTACTATACACACATTATCGTGGAATGGCATTACAATTAACATAAAAATTTACATCATCAGAGTTCGAACTGGATCAACTACATGATACCACACACACAAAACTGTTTCTATACCCCATTATGACGAAACTCATGGACGAAATACCATGCACGACGAAACATCCCCAAGTTTCGTCGGGGTATATATGACGAAATATCCCCAAGTTTCGTCGGGGTACTCATGACGAAATATCTCCAATGTTTCGTCGAGTTCTCTTATCTGGTCGACAGTTTCTAAACAGATCAAATAACAACATATAACAAAGTTCAATAAACCCTAATAATCACCTACCAGTTAACCATCATGATTATTCAGTTAATACATTCAAGTACTCCAATTATTCCGACGAATACGCATTACCACACAACTCGAAAATCATAAACTGCACAACATAAAACATTCATCATCTTTAGTAGTTAATCCCTAATCATCGATCTACAGTTACATCACAATCCCCAATCTCAGTCATTGATCCTAGCACATGGACCATAGTTTTCACGCATTCAATTATCATTCAACATACTAAACCCTAATTTCCGTTCATGAACACATGCCCCAAACATAATTCCACACTTACATACAATCACAGGCATTAACAATAATTCACATATTACAACAAAACATTCTCCATAGGGATCAAGATACTGGACAAATCTGTAAGTATGGATTATAACAAGGATGGACCGTACCAGATAAATGAGCGTAACATATTTGCTCGATGAAGATGTATGATGCTTCGAGAGTGGGGCTTCCAGGTGAAGAACTGCCGTCGAACCAAGAGAGGGAGGAAGAGATGGTGCTAGGGTTCGCTAATTGTAACCAGCATATAACGCAAAGGGTTGGGCCTAAACTGGATGTGGGCCGGCGAAAGGCCCTACAGGCGACGAAACTCTTATGACGAAAGACCTCAGGCGACGAAACTTTCCATGTTTCGTCGAGGAGGAAGTCTTTGACGAAACTCGGTTGACGAAATCTAAACTTATCAGACCACAATCTCCATACACACTTGATTCAAATTGATTTTTGAGTATATGAAGAATACTTTTTAATCAGACCAAACACTTTTAGCACATGAGCCGATAGGCTCTTATTGGACCAAACCTTTAGTAGTCTGACACATCTAATGAATATCACATGATGTTGATGACGTTTGAGTTACTTGAGCCGATAAAAGATTCACGTGAATGAACTGCACCTGGCAACTATATTGAAAGCAATGGAATGCTTTGAAAAGCTATTTCACTAACAAACTTAAATCAATCTTTAATTGGACCTCAAAGCATCACATGGGCCATTCAACACTTTATCAAATCTCGATGACATTTAAGACACACCCTTCTCTAATTGGACCTCCCATTAAAAGCATTGGATCATTTGTTCGGATCCTTGGTGATTCATGTGTGCAATATCCAAAGTTACAACTAAACATGCTAAGTCTAAGCCTTTGAACATTCCAACACAAATGCACAAGATCCCACGCAAAGCAGGATTGTGAAATAAGCAATACGTAGAGGAAGGACCTTGAAACCTCGGGGTGTCACATCATCCCTAACTTGAAAGAAATTTCGTCCTAAAATTTGTTAAGTAGCTCAAAGTATCAAAGTGTTAGCAAGGTGTTAGATCAGGATGACTGTGGATTTTCTGAAGGTGCCACATCATCCCCAACTTGAAAGGGAATTTCGTCCCGAAATTCGTCAATGCCAGCAAAAGTTGATTCAGCCGCCTGAATAATTGAGGGTACTAGAGCTTTATTAGATCCTTGCATTCCCATGTGAACTCCGGTACATGTCTTGAGTTCCAACGAACTCCCACGATTAAAATTCGGTTATGCTAACGAACCTTGACTTCCTGGTCCATGTTTTCGATAGATTCCTCAACAATTGCAACTTTTCTTTAGCCTCAGACGCTAATAAGGGTATCACAAGCGTTCCATCGGACAAACACTGCCTTAGATTCGAGACATAAATGATATCATGTACGTTCCCCAATCCGTCGGGTAACTCGAGTTTGTAGGCGACGTGACCGATTCTTTCCAGAATTCTGAATAACTCAACGTATCATATTTTAGGCTTTCCACGCTTCCCAAGCGTACCACATCCTCCCAGGGTGAGATTTTCAACATGATGTGGTCGCCTACCGCGAATTCCCAGTGTTTCCTAAGCTTATCATCTTTCCTGACGGTCATTCGTTGCCGTTAAACGGTTTCCGATCCAAGCAATCTTCCCAAGAGTTTCAAGTACAAGTCCTATACCTGTGATTAGGTTGTCACCGACCCTAATCCAACAAGGAGATTAACGTTACTGCTCATGCAATGCCTCAAACAGAGCTGTATGCATACTAATACGGTAACAGCTGCAGTAGAGCTCACTCAAAGATAAGTGTCCTTCCCAAATGTTTACTAAAGTCAATCACGCGCATGCTCGCAGCATGTTTTCGTGTGTCCGGAGGTTCGTTACTCTACTCGGTTGTCCTATAGTGATGAGTAATGCTCATGTCTAGATGTGAGCCAAGGGTACCTCAGAATCAGAAATAACGGGAGTTGGCACCTCGTGTCTAAAAGCCGCCTCTCTCAGAGGGACATTCACAGCTGTGAAGACTCGTCAGTTTCCTTGATTGCAATAAAGTGCGCTGGTTATGTAAGACATCCAATGATCATCCAGGTGCTATTACTTCTGTTTCGATGCTTTTGGTTGCTGATACTCTGCCTTGACTTTCCCATAAGTCAATCATCGTTCACATACATTGCCAGGTGGGCCTTCATGCTCGACCACCAGTACAATATTTATAGATCCTAATATCTCCTATCGAAACCCAGACGACTAGAATATCGAGGCCGGTGTGCTTGCTCAACACAAGTTCCCTAAAGTTGTCGTATAATGAGACCCACATTCGTTCCGTGAGGTAGCGAATATCGTTCGACTTGCCAAAAGTTGCTCCTCCATGCCCGACATGGATCCAACTTGAAGATTCTCTTACCTCAACACTTCGGTTTAAACAGGGCGAATCTGATCAGGTAGGCTAGAGTCGATGGGGAGCTGCAAGCTCGCACGTTCAAGTTTCACAGTCGGAATCATCCAAAAGTTCCATCCAGCGATGCCATTAACTGATTTAGCTCTTTCGAAACCAGTGTACACGGGAGGCCCTTGTGATCGGTCTAAGTAGTGCATTCGGTACCGTCCAAGTAATGCCTCCAACTTAAATCCAAAGACCACGGTTTCCACCACAGATTGTGTGACGTGCAGTTCCTCTTCGTAACCTCATTACGTAAATCATCACTCTCTCGTGTTGCACCGGTGTGTAACTGGGGCTCTGATTCGGAGCATCATGGTATACCACTAGATCACCCATACCCTTAGGTAAAGACGATGCTCTGTGCATTGCAGAGTTGTGGTTCGAAAGCTGAAAAGACGTCCTCTTGTTTTGTCTCCCACGAACACAGCACCCTGCGATGGTATCTAGCGAAACCAAGGAAGTGCTACATCCCCGAAGGAATCTTTGGTGTCGATAAGTTCCTAACCAAAACGGGTCTTAGCGAGATCCACGTGTATTCCCCACTTCGTTGTTACATAACCAAAATGTATCCCTCGAATCCAGATGTTACATTTGGCAAGACTTCACACGGAATGGCTCCTCCCTCAGGAGCTCTAAAATAAGATACAAATGCCGCCCATGATGTTCCTTTCTCCTGGAAATGATCCAGAACATCATCAATAAACACAGTCGATTCATGTGATCCATAAAGCTGTCGGTGTGATGATTAGCCCAGTGGTCATAAAATAGAACGTCGTTTGGCCGAATTGTATCTAATAAGCCGCTTTAAGAACATTCTCCCCTTGGGCTTCCATCTGATAAAAGTTCGCTTGTAAATTAATCCTCGAATGAAAGCTTGTCCCTAGCAACTGGTCAACAGGGTGTTACTACATGGTCGAAGCGAACGGTTCTTGACTGTCTCCTTGCTGAGTTCTCGATAATCAGTACACATACGAAAAGGCTTATTTTCACGGATATATCTAAGACTCCAAAAAGCGAAAAGCTAGGTCCGATAAAACTCCTGTCCAACAGTTCCTGAAGTTGATTAGGCGGTTCCTGCAACCTTCCTGATGTGAGACAATAAGGAATTCTAGTAATAAGGGCTGCTTCTGACATGATACCGATCTGATATTCCACCTGACGATGTGAAGGTAAGCCTGATAGTTCTTTGGTAGCACATAGGGAGAAATCATGAACAATTGGTGGATCCTCGATCCTCTTTTTCCTTAGCCTTAACATCAGTAACGAGTGCTAACATAGCGGGGTAATCCTTCCGTGGACACTACTGGCCTTCGCTGCTGAATTGATGCTAAACTCTGTACCACTCGGATACTTTATGACAGACGACAACTTTCCCCTCACAGGGTATAACTGCGCGATATCTGGTTAGCCAATCCATACTGACTACTGCATCAAAACCATCATGTGTAGTAGGAGGAAGGTCAATGTCGAGCACTTGTCCCACAAGGTCGAGTTTGCATCCCAACGAACATATGAGGTTTTCAATCGTCTTGCCATCAGTTGATTTTACAACAAGTTCGGTTTCAGGAAGCATCAGGGTTAACCAAAACAGGGCTACTCATACGAGCTACCATGCTGCTATTATGCCTGGCGTCGCTTACGCCAATCCTAAATACCCCTCCATGAGCATCATTTCCCGTGTTGTTGTACTCGTTGCGAGGATTTCCAGTACTGTCATCGTTCCCTTGGTTGTTGTCGTTTTGATTTAACAACGGCCACTCCATGTCGTATGCACCTTCATTTCCATACTGTTGGTTACCATTACAAGTACCTTGATGTTGCCGTGACTGTTGCCTCTAATGCTGTTGTTTGAAACGGAGCTCTAAAATCTTTCACCGACAGGGTCCATCTTTTCACATTCCATTATACGTGCTAAGGCACTACTCACTGTGCATGAAGTTTCACATCCCACTCTATAGTCAGTTGTCATCGCTTATGTCATGATTGATTCGTAAAGGTTGACTCCCATCAGTCGCTGACTAGGGTTAGAGATTCGATTGCAGTCACTTTGCTGGTGTTCGTTGCCGGTAATCAGGGTCGTCCTAATACTGAGGTCGGCAAAGTACTACGCTCGTCTTCTTGTCCTTCGATCTTGCATGCCGATTTAGTAATACACGGTATGCGGCTAGAGTGTTGCAGAAGTGATCGCACTTCGGGATCTAAGACGTCAATACGTTGAGTTCCAGCAATAAAGAGGAGTGTGAGAGGTATAGACCAATCATTGATGTTGCAACATCCAACTCAGGGACGTTCGTACAAGCACCTAACATTCTACACAGTTCGCTAGACGTTCAGATGGGTGTTCAGGTAATACTCGATAGCATCGAAATTCGAAAGGATTCAGAGAGGAGTGAAAAGGTCATGTTCGAGTAGGAGACAATCACTGCTAGGACTCCTATAGACTTGTTACGTTTCACATTGATCAATTAACAGAACAGAACCCGTTTTTCACTTGTTAAGCCTCACTGGGACACACATGCACCCCACATTATTATTATGTGTGCACCCACAATAATATTGTGATTTGCATGCTTATCTCAGCTCCTCCTAACTCATGTCAAATGGTTCCTCGAACTCGAGTAGCAAACGAAGAACATCACAAAACGCGAGTCATGAGTGTCTAAGGAAGTACCACACTACCAATCACATAACACATGCAAGTAATGAATTCATACTGTTGTGCTAAACGTACAATCACATGCAATATCGTATGTAAGTGTTCACTAGTCATGCAGTACAATGCGTAAACGTCAGACGAACCTTGTGTAACACCCCAATCGTGTAATATAACAATACGCAGCGGAAATATCGGGGAGTCACGTTACAAATTGCTCACAACTACTGGTACTAAATTGTTTCAATATCATATACATCGTTTTACAAACAAAGAATACATGTAATTGTTCTTTTGTTTTAGAGTCTAAGGCCCGTATGCAGTCCTATGCGTTGCATGCTTGAACAGTCGAAAACCTGAAACATACGCGAAAACAGTCAGCATAAAAATGCCGGCGAATACATAGGTTTTATTAGCCAAGTAAATGGCAAAACATTTGGTATTATAATCTTAATTGTGAAAACTCGTGATAAAATAAGTTTGAATATGGCAATATGATTATTACTAAGTCATTTTATGCCTTACATCGTAAACTCGATTAAACCATCGTAAAAACTCGTTAATATGTTATTAGGAATCCAATCAAGGATTAATAATAACTGTTTTGAAATAAATCAAAACTTAAATAAGTATTATATAAATCAAATCAAATGAATCATGATAATGCTTCAGATATCTTTCTATGAATCTAGCATATAAAAATATGGGAGATTCTACAAAGATTTTGATAATCAAACATTAAAACAATTGTACACAAAATCCTAAAGTGATCCAGATAACGCTACAAGAATAATAAAATAAGAACACTTAAATATAGGAAGTACCAGCGGCGTATCCACCATGTTCTTATTTTATTATACCCGTTTCGTTATCTAAATCACAACTACCACATAAACACATAATCGTCAACTTGTTCTATCTCGTAAACACGCATTAAAGTACACAATGAATCCAAACAAGGACTCCAATATCAGTACTATAAACATCCCATATATGCCTAACTATGAAGATAGCTAGATACTACAAGGATCAGGTTCTCGTAACATCGTCTAACTTAACACGCATTAAAGTACCTAATGAGTCCAAACAAGGACTCCAATATCAGTACTCTAAACATCCCATATATGTCTAACTATGAAGATAGATAGATACTACATGGATCAGGTTCTCGTAACATCGTCTGACTTAATACGCATTAAAGTACCTAATGAGTCCAAACAAGGACTCCAATATCAGTACTCTAAACATCCCATATATGTCTAACTATGAAGATAGATAGATACTACAGGGATCAGGTTCTCGTAATATCGTCTAACTTAACACGCATTAAAGTACCTAATGAGTCCAAACAAGGACTCCAATATCAGTACTCTAAACATCCCATATATGTCTAACTATGAAGATAGATAGATACTACAGGGATCAGGTTCTCGTAACATTGTCCAACTTAACACGCATTATAGTACCTAATGAGTCCAAACAAGGACTCCAATATTAGTACTCTAAACATCCTACAAGAATCAACCTATAAAGATAGATAGATGCTATAAGGATTTTGGGTTCTGTCACATTGAATCGAAACAAGCCTAAATCCTAATGGTGATTCGGGATAACGCCACGAAAGGTAATACAATAAGCACACTTATATACAGGAAGTACCAGCGGCGTATCCACCAAGTGCTTATTGTATTATCTAGTTTCGTTATCTAAATCACCAACAAACTACACAAAAACCAACCATCGAGTCACAGAGTACTTCTTAAAAACCTTACTATGAAGATAGGAAGATCTAAGACTGTACTTCAAATATCCTACATGAATCTAACTATGAAGATAGGTAGATCACTTAAGGATAAAATATTACATTTGCATAATCGGAATAATACACATAAAAGCACTTAGTGAACACATATATGCCATACATTTTGAAAACAAATCGATTACACATATGAATCACCCCAAAACATTTGAAAACGGTAAAAGAGGGGAACTATGTACTCGCCTGGGGTTGCGTATAGTCCCGGTTCAAAGGGTATAACAAAGCTCAAAAGACCAAGAGTTCAAGTGTTGAAGCGGTTCCTAGGGTAACAGATACTATGTTAGAGAATCGACACCTAAATCGGAAGAGCGGGTAGAATGAGGTCTTGTAAACCAATTGAGTGTTGGAACTCATGTGATATGGTTTAACAAAGCCTACATTCTAAATTGAAACCTATTCTAAATGCTTACGACCCATTAAGGTAGCTTACGCTACTTTAACGTGTCGTTCACGCGAAAACGCATTCGAGGCGCCTATCTAGTCCTATGACAAGTATTATATTCCTTAACAGATCTAATTATGTTATATAATCAGTTTAGATGTCAAAACATATGTTACATATGCTTAAAATGAAATTATGTGCAAAAAGGGTATTTTGGTCATTTTCCTAAGGCATATAAATTACCTATCATATAACTACCTAAACGAAGTGACCATAAGGTATAACCTCGGAAGGTTATTCCCTATACAACTATGGTCACAATACATGTTTGGTCGGATCCTAATGATCGACCAAACGGGTCGGGTTTGGAAGTCTAAGCGGTTGTCAAGACCGTTTGACTTACGACTGTCACACCCAGATATTTCCACATATTACCGGTGGGCCCGGTGGGGAGTATCGTGACGTAGTTGATATCATCATGGTCAAACATACACATAATAGCACAACGGAAGTCTTGGAATATAAAATATTATTACAAACTCAAATGTCTGAAAATATCAAAGTATCTATTATAGACGAGCCTGTAATGTCAAATCCACAGGAGGATCATTACAGAATGTATAAAATGAAGCTTAGCAGACTTTATGGCATCTTTAAGGACTTGCAAGATCCTCTTTTTCGACACCGAGCAACCCCCAGCCTATTACGAGTAGTACCTGCCACTTAGTCTTTTGAAAATACGTCAGTTTTCACTGGTAAATACAATTAACTGACTCTTTTGAAAAGATTTTATGAAAATTGATTTGAGTGCACATGGCACAAATCATTTATAACTTGGGACAATTATTTAAAGATAATCTTGTATACAGATTTACATGTTTGTCATACAATTGGGGCCGGTTGGAAGCCGATCATAATTAACCGACTCACCACTTATAGAACCCACAGAGGAGTTATCCCCAACATGTGGGTTTATATATTATTTAGCATTTTGCATCTGTCAGGTGTATGCCTACACCTCGTGCATAGGTCGAGGCCATTTTCAAATGAAATGAGCCGAGGATATCCAAGACACGGTCGAATTAACCCCCAATGTTTATGTTATCAAACAAGACAGATTAAAACGGGTTATGTAATTTATTAATCACAATCCGATTAAATGATTTCATACCTGACCAAGTGGTATTATTATAATACCATATCCCAAGCCCGTATAAGGGAAAATAAGTTAAAAGTATTTACCTGAGCTACTACTCGATTCACAACACAATAACTCAGTCGTATCCAATCTATCTAAATGCAGGTAGCTTTTACTGGGTGGCTCTAGTCTGGAGTGATGGTAATATATAACCAATTCAGAATGCTAACGGTCTTATTTAAGTCGTAGACTTAGACCGGCTAGCTTAAAGTATCTAAAGTCGTACGATACGCTAGATTAAGCGATGACCGGAATAGAATGTTATTTAGACCCAACAAGTACGAAGACTTGTACAATATGGGTAAACTAAGTACATTCTGGATTTTGAAGCAAAAACAATAAGGTTAAACCCGTTTCGGCAAACTTACGTAAATTAGTTACATAAACCGATCCGAACGTGTAAATGCGTAACGGGCAACCAAATGAACCATATACAAGCCCCATATGTTATTATGCTTAGAATATGTTAATACATCAGTAGGATGTTAACATATACGCCCAAAAAGTATTTAAAACCAAATTAAGTCCCGTAGGGGCATTTTGGTCATTTTACCCTTTATAAAAGAGGTTTTAAAGAAAACTGAGGTTCTGGTCTAAAACATTCAGTAAAAGTATTTATTTTATCACATTACATCAGTAAGTTATCATACACATGTGAGATTTACCATTCATGGCCAAACTATGCCCCGAAAGGGCATTTTGGTCATTTCACATATGCTTTTAAGGATATTTTTGGAAGTCTGAGCTCATGACTTATACTTACTATAATAATATTAGAATTTGTTTAAAAATTCAGTAGGTAATAAGTCTTGGGTGTTAAATACGGTTTAAAACCATACTATGAGCCTAAATAGCGTAAAAATCGCAAATTGACGATAACTAAGATGTTTTATGAAAATCTGAGATTTTGATCAGTTTTGAATGCTCAAAATAATTTATTTAATGTATGAAATCAGTAGGAAAAGGTTTGGCATTCAAATCATTTGTTAATCTCATTTTATGCATGAAAAGGGTATTATCGTCATTTACCGAACTACACAAGAACTCCATGATACGATCAACTTACAATCTGATCAAAAATTAAAATCCCTAAAAATAATATCTTAACAGTAGGTAATGAGTTTTGGGTCAAATTCCAAGTTTAAACATGCCTTATGCAAGATATCACAATTTAATTAATAAAAAGCTTCTATTTACGATATCGAGCATAACTCCCGTTTGAGACCAAGAACTAATGTGAAATTTTCGAGACATACTTATATATCAGTAAAAAAGGTTTTTGTTCTCTCACATTTCTAAAATTCTCATTCATATGTTAAAAGGGTAAAATGGGCATTTATAAGCATAATAACGGAAACTAGCATATAATTCAAACTACTAAGGACCAGGTAATATAACCTTAGGGGGTTATACTACAACATAATACGGTCCTAGTGGAAGCTTAAAACATAAAGGATTTAAGCTAGATTGGGTCAGAACTAAATGTCAAAGCAAAAGTCAAGCTTTTGCGACTTTCGGTTGCGAACCGACCCTAACCTCATAATTGTCGGGTTGAACATGCTTAGACATGTTGTAATATTAATTACCAAGTTATTAGAGTGTTAAAATATAATTTATAACCTCTGCATCATTGGTTTTAATTATTATTTATAAATCTGCCAAGTTTGACTTTTTACCTAAATGGTTTGACCCGACAATTAACTAAGCAAACGAACGAACTAGGAGGTGCCCTTTTAAGGAATCACCTGCCTAACTATGGTCACATACCCACATTCATTTCGATCAGTGGCTGGACCATTAGAGTTTAAACCGAAAGTCAAAGTTAATTTATGATAACTTGACTTTTCAGTTTTTAAAAAATAAAAGTGAACTAATGAGAGGGCTAAGACACTTACAAAGGGTCCTAGCTATCTTTTCTAGAAGAAAATAAGTTTCAATCAAATCAGGAGGCTCCAGAATGAGAGAATAGATGAAGGAATGAAAAAAAAGTGCCATGAAATGAATGAATACTTCAACTATTTATAGGTTTTGGAAAGTTCTTGGATTATGCCATGTGTTTGGGAGGGTTAATCAGATGCTTACATGTGTAAAACCATGTTACAATACCATTAAAGGGTCCATAGTATTGATTTAGGAGTGTTAAAATGATTTGTTTGGCCTGCAAGTAACAAAACAACAGCTGAAAGCTGTTTTGGTCACTGGGGACTTTTACGCGCCCCGCGTAAGATTGAGAAGGATCTTACGCGGCCCGCCTAAGCTCACAAATCAGCAAATAAACTTTCAAACATGGCAAGTTCCGTCCCTATACTTTTAAATGCATTTTAACTTTTAATTTAGGCACTTTTAACCCCTCTTTCCAGTATGTAGATGATCTTGAGAGTATAACCAATCACCATTAGGTCCGGTTTCGTTAGACCATCCCCGAAAATACTAATCTCGTCTCATTGACGCTTTTAACCCTTATTCTTGGAAATTTGCGTAAACAACGCATAACGATATCAAAACCTCGTGAAATTTATATCACTTATCCTTGAGAGTATAATCGATCATTACGAAGCCCCGGGTTCGTCAAAAGGTCACTTTATGGTGTAGTTTTAAATGTTGATGCTTATGGTCCCTATAACGCGAAAGCTTGCTTGTATCATCATTTAATAGCATCAAAGCCCTATGTAGCCCATATTAAGCATTCTTGAAAGTATGATTGCACATCGTAATGCTTCTGGTTCGTTAAAAGGTCATTCAGAGGTATAATTAAACATGTTGACGCTTTCAACCCCTCTAATTTACAAACTTGCGCGTAACTTCACTTATTGGCATAAAAGCCTTGAATGGTCAATATTTGGCATTCCCGAGAATATAATCAATCCTTGTGAAGCTCTCGGTTTGTTAAAAGGTCACTCAGAGGTAAGAATTAACATGTTGACACTTTTAACCTTTCGACGCGCAAACGTTCACATAATTATGCAAACGGCTCCTCTCGTCCAACAAGTGGCTCATTTGAGAATACGAGCACCGTATAAGGTCACTCATAGGCCTATTTTAGGCATGTTGACACTTTCAGTCCTTCTATATTCATAGTTTTCGTTTTTGGCGAAATTAGTCCCTCACAGTCAACGTTTGACTTTATTAGGGTTCATTACACGTGTCAACACATTATTGGACACGATTTTACGAGGTGTTACAACGACTCTACACAAGCACTATCCTAAAAGTGACGAGTTAAACATGTTAAAACATGTTTAACGAAGTTAGAAAACAAGTTTGATATCAAAACAAACGGTTTTGATACCTAAGAATAGTTTGGTTACAAAATACGCATGAATACGCATTTTGGCCGAGACTATGACTCGTCAACTGTACAAGTGCACCCACTGATTTGGTAAACTAGGGGAGTCCAAAACCAGTCCATAGAATGGAAGAAACCATGTGCAAAACAATGGGATAGCTGGGTTTTACAAAAAAATGAAGCCTTCTGTGCTGGAGAAGGCTTACAGACTGTAAGCACCTCCATACGGTCCATATGGCTCTTGTGTGCTGGCAGCAACTTTCAGCAATTGGCAGAACAGGCCCCTCCATCTCTAAACTTGATTTTTGATGCGTTTTGGCACGTTTAAGCCCCGTTAACCCCATTTAAAGGCTCTAAAATGAAGTTAAAGTATAGTGAACTTAAAATATGCTCAAAAATATCTCAGATGTCGGTTCGTTTGGTCGTACGGTTGCGTTGTTCGGTTAATCACGACGAAACGCGAACGGACGCGAAAAACGATCCAAATTACGCGACGAATGGAATTTTATCATGCCAATCACTAAAATAAAATATTTTAATGATTACATAAATTTTTGGAAGTCCGGATATATTCATAACGTAAGATATGCGCGAAAATGCAAACTTGTGCACTTTTTGACGCTTTTAGTCCCTATTGATAAAATAAGTTTATTTTTGCACACCAAACACCTCAAAGCCTATTTCTAAGCTACGTAAAGGATATTTAGGGCATATTTAACTTACGATCAAGTTCCGGAATGCTTGATACTATGTGAATCAGCAGACTTTCACAGTTTGACGCAAATAGTCCCTGAGTGTGAATAAACTTGTTTTTGACACACCAAAGCTTTTAAAACTTATTTCTAAGTTATATAAAAGTTAATTAAGGTATGTTAAGCCTATGTCACTATTCTGGAGTGTTTGCCGCATTAAACTGATTACGTTTACACATCAGTTCACGTTTAACTTTCCAGAAAGCGATTTAAAGCTTGAAAATGACTTAGAATCAAAATGTGAAATTGTAAAACCAAAATAAACAAAATTTTGAGACCAAAACACATTGTTTCTTTGATAAAAGATAGTGTCCTACATTGTGTGTGTTTACGGAGCACAAGTGTCACAGTCTCCCCTACTTTAGGAAATTTCATCCCGAAATTTATTCGAAGGAGACCGTAGAGTGGAATTAAAACAACTAATGGATAAGCTGATTGCTAGATCCCAAAGATGCGGAGCATCATTTGGAAATTTTAGGGAATTCAAAATGTGATTTGGGATATTCAAAGTGTCTCAAGGTATTCAACCCTTTGAAACTTGTGATAGTCGACTAGTGTTCAAAAATCATTTAAGTATGGCACTATGTTATATTAAGCTACTAGTGTAATTCCTAGCAAACAAAGGGGTGTACATTCAAGCCCTACACATACTTGGTTTCTAACGTCCCACGAGGTACATCCAATGCACCATGAGCATCTAATGCATAGGAGACGGGTCATCATACCTATGGCATCAAGATCGCCACCTTTAACACCATAATATACTCCCGGTCGGCTCGATTTGAGTTAATGAATGTACTCTTCGTCTTCCATCGAAAATAACCACATAAATAACACCTAAACACATAATCACATAATGGTCCAAGATAACATAAAATCACTAAGTGATCTTAGTAACGTTCTGAAGAATAACACAATAAGAACACTTATATATAGGAAGTACCATCGGCGTATCCACCGTGTTCTTATCGCATCATACTTCTCCTGTTACCTTAATCACTCTAGATTTTATGCCACCATACTTAACAAGGCTTACTATGATTCTCATGCGTCGAAACTCATAATTAAGTGTGCACCCATAATTACTCATTTTGTCACACGGTCCACATAGCTCCTCTTGTTAAGCAAGGGTAAACAAATAATAAGGTCGAACTATCGTCTTAATCAAATAAACATCGTTAGAACATAACATCTGTCAAATCGAATCGTATTTTATACTAGCAATGATAACACTACTTATTTTGCATACAACAAATTCAGTAGTAGGTATTTTATTCTAGTACAAATATTTATATATGTTTCATACTTAACCAAACAGGTAAAATGCAACATATATAAATCATGCATTGTCATCATAATAGAAACATATCGAGGAAAATATTTTCAAATCGTGCGCTAGGTATGCTAAGTTAAAACACTAGTCAAAATGCATTTGAAAATTAGGGTACTAAGTACGTTAAATCAACATACGAAGTAAATCGTATTTATAATCATGTACTATACATATTAGATAAACAAATCATGCATGTAATGTTATGATCATAAAACAGTATTAACTTATTCATAGTACTTGTATTGATTGTGCTACCAAGTTTGTACGAATGCACTAGAGTGCAATCATATTATGCTATATTACAAGATTTAGTTCCTAAAGAACGGAATCCTCAAAATTAGCATGTAATTATAATTACTCATAATGTAATCACATTAGAGTTTGAAACTTGGAAATGAATAAAAAGGATAAAGATAAACTTCTTGAAATTTATGTCGTCATTACAAACATAGATAAAATATGTACCTTGATCTTGAAAATAAATAAGAAAATTAGAGGTTCAAATGATCATAAGCGCTTGATCATTAGCTTGAGCCACGTTGAGGTTGAATACTCATCCATTAGCATTGGCAAGCTTGGGGAAGTTTCGCTTCAAATGATTTAAGTCATCACAATTGAAACATGCTCTTGGGCGAGTCTGAGTAGGGGCTGCTCGGTTCTGGATAAGACGGGTCACAGCTAGATGTCCAAATAGACCACAAATTGTACACTGGCGACAAGGAGAATTTGTTGCATGATGATAATCGCAATGGTTGTACCGAGGTTGCTTTCCATGATAAACTCCTTTAAAAGGGTACTGAATTTAGTGGAACAGGTGTAGGAATTGCAAAACTCTTTGAAGTCTCGCGTTTCCTAAAATTTTTAGAAGATTCAGTATTTGTTCTTTTCGAATTCACATTAAAAGTTGTTGGTGCATATGTCTGTTGACTTCGTCTTGTATCGAGTCTTGTAATAGAATTGTTAGATCGAGTCACGTAGTTCGAGATAAATAGGAAACAGAGATGAACAAGACAGTTCACACGAAGTGGCCAGTTCATGCGAACTGGACCAGTTCGTACGAATTGGAGTGACATGTTCATGCGAAGTGGGAATAGTATAAATAGGTGACTTGGTCATTTCATTTGTAAGTGTGTGATTTCGGTAGCGAAGCTCTGCCGAAGTGTCTCCAACATTGTAAAACGTTCTGAAATCAATACAAGAGACAATTAGAGTGATTCTAAGTGTAAATCAAGCTGATACAACATCAATACGTCTGTTTCCGCCTTTCGTATTGATCAAGAACTCTTCTGATCGACTCATTTGGTCGTAACAACGATCCTACAAGTGGTATTAGAGCTCAGGAGTAAGAGTTCTTACCATTTTCAGCTTGATTTCATCAAAATTTCTGATTTCTACTCACTTTCTTCACGATTTTTCAAAATTAACAAAGATTTTACGGATAAATGGCTTGATTTTCTCATATAATATGCGAAACACTATTTTAACAAACGCTTGAAAGAATCAGACCTAAAATCAAACTAAAACTTGATCAATTTTGACAAAAACTCATCAGATCGTTCGGAGATATGTCAGTTCGTTTGAATTAGAGTTCCATTTCGCACGAATTGAAGATCATTGACTCAGTTCGCTTGAATTGATCTTCCAATTCGCATGAAGTAGGCCCAGGTCGTACCAGGTGTGACAACTGTGCTCTGTAATCGTTGTACGATGTGAAACAATGTTGATTATTAATAAAACAATGTGCTTTTGTGTTATTATATGTGTTTTGATGTATTATGTGTGTATTTGTGTTTAGTGATTTTTGCAATTCGATTCGATTCCAATTTCAAGCTCTAAGTCGCTTTCTGGAAAGTTATACGCGCTCCGATGCGTAAATATAACCAGTTTAATGCAACAAACACTCCGGAAGAGTGAAATAGGCTTAACATACCTTAAATAACCTCCACATAACTTAGAAATAAGTTTTGGATGGTTTGGTGTGTCGAAAACAAGTTTGTTCGATCGCAGGGACTATTTGTGTCAAACTGCGAAACTATACCGATTTGAATAGTAACGAACACTCCGAAACTTGATCACATGTTAAACATACCCTAAATAACCTTTACATAGCTTAGAAATAGGCTTTGAGGGGTTCGGTATGCTAAAATAAACTTTATTGATCAATAGGGACTAAAAGCGTCAAAAAGTGCACAAGTTTGCATTTTCGCGCATATCTTACGTTCTGAGTATATCCGGAAATCCAAAAATTTATGTAAGCATTAAAATATTTTATTTTAGTGTTTGGCATGATAAAATTCTATTCGTCGCTTAATTTGGATCGTTTTTGCGTTCGTTACGACTTCCGTCGTAATTAAGCGAATAACGCAACCGTACGACCAAACGAACCGACATCCGAGATATTTTTGAGCATGTTTTGAGTTCCCTATACTTTAACTTCATTTTAGAGCTGTGAAATCTGGAGACACTACCTCTATGGCACGAAGTGTGTGGTTTTCACAGACCACAAAAGTCTCCAGCATATTCTTAATCAGAAAGAGCTGAACATGAGGCAACGACGTTGGGTTGAACTCTTGAACGATTACGATTGCGAGATTCGCTACCATCCTGGTAAGGCGAATGTCGTAGCCGATGCGCTTAGTCGAAAAGAGCAAGTCAAGCTTCACTCTGTCCAAGTTCTATCCGATATCCAATCTTGTGTCCTTCCAGCTCAACGATCCTGTGTGATCAAGGGTTTAATGAAAGATGAGCTACCGCTTCAACTTGAGCTTAAACTCGAAAAGAAAGACGATGGTTTACTCTACTTCAAGGATCGTTTGTGGATTCCGAAACAAGACGATCTTCGCACCCTAGTGATGGACGAATCTCACAAGTCTCAGTATTCTATCCATCCTGGTACTGATAAGATGTACAAGGATCTTCGTACTAAGTTCTGGTGGCCTGGTATGAAGAAAGATGTTGCCTTGTATGTATCGAAATGCCTAACTTGTCTTAAAGTCAAGGCTGAGCATCAACGACCTTCTGGTTTGCTTGTACAACCAGAGATACCGGTTTGGAAGTGGGAGAGCCTTGCGATGGATCTCATCACTAAGTTACCACGTACATCTAAAGGTCACGATGCTATTTGGGTTGTTATCGATCGATTAACGAAGTCAGCTCATTTTCTTCCGATTCACGAGGATTTATCTGCTGATAAACTTGCAAAGATTTATGTTGATGAGATTATTTCACGACATGGAGTTCCTTTGGATATCATTTCCGATCGTGATGCTCGATTTTCATCTCATTTTTGGAAGACCATGCAATCTGCTATGGGAACCCAACTAAATCTAAGCACTGCTTATCATCCCCAAACAGATGGTCAATCTGAAAGGACGATTCAAACTTTGGAGGATATGCTTAGAGCATGCGTGATAGACTTTGGTGGAAATTGGGATTCTCATCTGCCGATGATCGAGTTCTCTTACAACAATAGTTATCATGCTAGCATCAATATGGCACCATTCGAAGCTCTCTACGGTCGAAAATGTCGTTCACCTGTCTGTTGGAACGAGACTGGTGAAGCTCAGCTTACTGGACCTGAGCTCGTTCTAAAAACAACAGATAAAATCAAGAAAATTCACGATAATCTTGTGACAGCTCAAAGCCGTCAAAAGAGTTATGCGGATATGCAACGCAAGCCCTTAGAATTTCAAGTCGGAGATCGTGTCCTACTCAAGGTTTCACCTTGGAAAGGAGTCGTGAGATTTGGAAGGAAAGGAAAGCTTGCACCTCGATATGTGGGACCATTTAAGATTGTGGAAAGAATTGGGAAGGTTGCCTATCGACTAGTGCTACCTCCAGAGCTTGGAAATATTCATCTGACTTTTCACGTGTCCAATCTGTGAAAGTGTTTAGCTGACGCTGATCTTCACATACCTCTCGACGAGATCCAAATCGATGAAACAATGCACTTTGTCGAGAAACCCGTGGAAATAGTGGACCGTACATTCAAGCAGCTGAAGAACAAACGGATTCATTTGGTAAAAGTTCGTTGGGAGTCCAAACATGGCCCAGAATTTACTTGGGAACGTAAGGACCAAATGATAACCAAATATCCACATTTGTTTTCACAAGCTTCTTCTAGTTAAAATTTCGGGACGAAATTTCCTGAAGTAGGGGAGACTGTGACAACTGTGCTCTGTAATCGTTGTACGATGTAAAACAATGTTGATTATTAATAAAACAATGTGCTTTGGTGTTATTATATGTGTTTTGATGTATTATGTGTGTATTTGTGTTTAGTGATTTTTTTCAATTCGATTCGATTCCAATTTCAAGCTCTAAGTCGCTTTCTGGAAAGTTATACGCGCTCCGATGCGTAAATATAACCAGTTTAATGCAAAAAACACTCTGGAATAGTGAAATAGGCTTAACATACCTTAAATAACCTCCACATAACATAGAAATAAGTTTTGGATGGTTTGGTGTTTCGAAAACAAGTTTGTTCGATCGCAGGGACTATTTGTGTCAAACTGCGAAACTATACCGATTTGAATAGTAACGAACACTCCGGAACTTGATCACATGTTAAAAATTCCCTAAATAACCTTTACATAGCTTAGAAATAGGATTTGAGGGGTTCGGTATGCTAAAATAAACTTTATTGATCAATAGGGACTAAAAGCGTCAAAAAGTGCACAAGTTTGCATTTTCGCGCATATCTTACGTTCTGAATATATCCGGACATCCAAAAATTTATGTAAGCATTAAAATATTTTATTTTAGTGTTTGGCATGATAAAATTCCATTCGTCGCTTAATTTGGATCGTTTTTGCGTTCGTTACGACTTCCATCGTAATTAAGCGAATAACGCAACCGTACGACCAAACGAACCGACATCCGAGATATTTTTGAGCATGTTTTGAGTTCCCTATACTTTAACTTCATTTTGGAGCCTTGAAATGGGATTAACGGGGCTTAAACGTGTCGAAAATGGACTTAAAAGCATGCAGGGGCTAAAACTGTCATTTCTGAAAGTTTGTGCTGATCAGACAAGCCCAGGCGGCCCGCCTGAGTTTGTGTGTATCCTGATGCGGGCCACATGGCCTCCCCAGATATGCAATTTTGTTGCAAACAGCTGTTTATGGCTGTTATACACTTCAAAACCATGTGCAAATGGTATTTTCAAATCAGGGGATTTAATCTATGGGCTCTAATGGTTTTCAAAACAATGGGCCCATGTGGACGGCCGAGATCGAAGCACGTTTTTCGATGAATGATCCTAACGGTTGTGCCATTCCTATAAATACCCAACCCAACTTCATTCTTTCCCCACTTGATTTCTGAGATTTCTCTAAGTTGGGGTGTTCCATCACCTCATACCTGAGAATACTTGGAAAATCAAACTTGCGAGGACCTTCTGTAAGTATTCTTTCGCGTTTTTCATTCGTTTTAGCGTTAAAGTCAAACTATGTTTGCCTTTCTACTTTGACCAGTTTATGGTCAACGTGAAGTTCGTTTGAACTTCATAACGTGAGCGTAATCACGATGGTTATAGTCCCTAGTGACCATACCTACTGATTACCACGTTATCTAGGCTCAGTGGCGAGTCGTAGTTTCGGCCAAAATGCGTTTTCTCGCGTATTTTGTAACCAAACTACTCTCGGATGTCAAAACCGTTTGTTTTGATATCGAAACCTGTTTTCTAACTTAACTAAGCATGTTTCGACATGTTTAGCTCGTCACTTGTTAGTTTAGTGCTTGTGTAGAGTCGTAAGTCAAGCGGACTAAACACCCGCTTAGACTTTCGAACACGACCCGTTTGGTCGATCATTAGGATCCGGCCAAACATGTTTAGTGACCATAGTAGCGTAGGGAATAACCTTTCAAGGTTATATCTTATGGTCACTTAGGTTTGATTAGTCGCATGATAGGTAATTTATATGCCTTTAGTAAATTACCAAAATACCCTTTTCATACACAATTGGTAATTTAGCATATGTAACCTAAACTTTTGACACGTAACTAATTATGTAACATGATTAAACATGTATGGGCATATAATACTTGTCATAGGACTAGTTAGACGTATCGAACGCGCTGTTGCGTGCACGACGCGTTAAAATAGCGTAAGCTACCTTAATGGGTCACGATGGGTCGAAAGCACTTAGGTTAGGTTCCGATTTAGAATGTAGGATATGTTAAACCATATCACATGAGTTCCAACACTCATTTGGTTTACAAGACCTCATTTTATCCGATCTTCCGATTTAGGCGTCTATTGTTTAACTAGTGGTTCGATTACTAGGAGCTACTTGATTTCTCTGGTTTGCTCGAGTTTGTTGAAGTTCTATTTGATCGAGGATACTTTGCACTACATGTGAGTACATAGTTCCCCTATTTTACTGTTTTTAAATGTTTTGGGGTGATTCATATGTACGAAATGTTTTCAAGGTTTAAACGATGATTTCAAAAACGATTAAATGATTTTTACTAAACTAAGAACGATTTCGATAAAGTGAACGAACTTGTTGGTTGTAGTTACATAACGAATGACATTCATTAGCATTGATCAAGCCGACCAGTATTAGGTTATGGTACCATAGGATCTGACAAATCCCGTTACTTTACTACACCCATGGTTATGTGTGGGGGTTGTGGGTAGCGACTGAATCTGATGTTTATTAACTTACCGTTTGGTGGTTTGTTAATACGAGAACGAGTTGAACGATGGACGAGTCACAAAGGTTTGAATGTTATTAGCGAGACGACCATATATAAGTTTTTCACAATTAAAACGAGGACGATTTAAACGATCTAAACGAGTAAACGGTTTGGAAGCGAGTAAACGATTGGGAACGATTGGAAACGATTTGGAAGCGAGTAAATGATTGGGAACGATTGGAAACGATTTGGGAACGAGTAAACGATTTGGGAACGATGTTAAATGATTTCGATAAACAATTGGTTTTTGGTTAAGTGTATAGATAACGAGACGAGGGTAATATGGTGAAAACATGGTAGATACGTCGCTGGTACTTCTTATATATAAGTGTTTTCATCATATTACATATCGTGGCGTTATTTAGTTCACTTGGGTAAACGATTTTGAAACGATGTCACGCAACAATGTTTTTCTAAGAGATATAAACTATACGAGTTTTTAACGAGTTTTTACAAGATATTTTACAAGTTGGTTTTCTAAAACAAATGTTTTTTTAGGGTTAAGAAGCATGGCTACGAGGTTTTATAAACTACAATCAACTTGATTTGAGTTGGTTATTTAAGTTGCAATATTATAACCCTTTTCTTAAACTAAGTTTTTAATAAAGTATTGCAACATTTAAACTAGCCATGAATCAAACACTCCTATAAAACCTATGTACTCGCCAGCATTTCTTTGCTGACTAAGTTTTTACATATGTTTCAGGTGTTGATGCATGAATGACTACTAGGATGCATGCGTCACATAGGATCTGGACGAGGCCTTAGTGACATAATAATAGTGATAGACGATGTAAAACTTGTTTATTCTATGTTAAGACAATGCAATGTTTAATATTATCAATAAAACAAGACACTTTTTGTATCCATGGTTGTGAAACAATAGCTTCTGTTACAACACTCCTCGACGTTTCAGCCACGGTTTGTTGTCCTACGTGGTCGGGGTGTGACAGAAGAAAGTTGGTATCAGAGCCAATGGTTATAGGGAATTAGGTTATTAGTAATGCTTTGACCTAGACTATAACTTTTAGGACCCCAACACAAGTTTACTTGTGTTTAGAATTTAAAACAAAACTATCACCTATCCTTAGGTGATAACCACAACGAGAGCACAAATCCGAATCTGCTTCAAAAATTAATCATCCGTTCTAGGATGATTGATTACTAGGTTTTGAACCCTCTGTTATATGGTTTTGAACCCTTCCATTTTGATTCATATTTGGCTTAGTGCCTTTTGAATTTTCAAAATCTCGTCAAAGTTTGGGTCTAAATAATGTGAACACGTGCAAACTGAAAGAGTGAATGCCTGTACTCTGAGTTTTCTGTCTAAGGCTAGAGTGTTCGTACAAATCCACATAATCGGACCAGTCACTCTTACCTGGGAACTCTTGGGGTGAGTGTTCACTTATAGGCGAGCATGTCTTTGGCGATACATTATATTGACCCATTAACTTTGATTAGTCACTGCGTGTCATTTGTTCACTCGAGGTAATGAACAAATGATCGCCTTTCTTGTGTTTTGTCAATGTTTTCAATGCCTCTTTTGTTTTTCCAATGATCGATCCCGCTCGTGGATGAGCATTCAATCTGAATGCAAACGAGGCTCGAGTTGACAGCCTCATTGTCAATGGTACCTTTGTTGTCAGTGGTACGTTTCTTGTCAACAATCGACCCGCATCTATTCTTTTTGATTCTGGTGCCGATAAAAGTTTTGTTTCGTTAACTTTTGAGCCTTTGCTTGTGATACCTAGAACTAAATTGAGGAAACCCTTGTCTGTCGAGGTCGCTACTGGTAAACCTCTTGTTCTCGATTCTGTTATTCGTGATTGTTAGTTGAACCTTGATAACCATCATTTTCCTATTGACCTCACGCCAATGCAACTTGAGGTGGTTTGTTTTGATAAGATTGTTCGTATTCCTCTTCCGTCTGGCGATGTTCTGGAGATTCGTGGCGAGAAACCTTCAGGTGGATTAAAGCTTATGTCATGTATGGAAGCCCAAAGGTATTTGAGAAAAGGATATGTTGCTTTTCTAGCACATATCACCGAGGAGAAAGACAAGCGCAAGAGTATTCAGGATATTCCGATTGTTCGGGATTATCCAGAGGTGTTTCCTGATGAACTGCCTGGTTTGCCTCCAGTTCGTCAAGTTGAGTTTCATATCAACCTTGTACCCAATGCCAACCCGATTGCGAAAGCACCATATCGTCTTGCACCTTCAGAGATGCAAGAGTTATCGAAACAGCTTCAAGAGTTATCTGATAAAGGATTCATTCGTCCGAGCTTTTCACCTTGGGGAGCTCCTGTCCTCTTCGTGAAAAAGAAAGATGGGTCTTTCCGAATGTGTATCGATTATCGTGAGCTTAATAAGCTTACCATCAAGAATCGATATCCCCTACCTCGAATTGATCTCTTTGACCAGCTGCAAGGTGCTTCATGTTTTTCTAAGATCGATCTGCGTTCTGGGTATCATCAACTTCGTGTTTTCGAAGAAGATATTCCCAAAACTGCTTTCCGCACAAGATATGGGCATTACGAGTTCACAGTCATGCCTTTTGGCTTGACGAATGCTCCAGCTATCTTTATGGACTTAATGAATAGGGTCTGTAAACCTTATTTAGACAAGTTCATTATTGTTTTCATCGACGATATTCTCATTTATTCGAAGACTCGAGCCGATCACGAGCAACACTTTCGCTTAACATTGGAACTCCTTAAGAAGGAACAACTTTTCGCTAAATTCTCCAAGTGTGAATTCTGGCTTAAAGAAGTTCAGTTTCTGGGTCATATAGTCAACAAGCAGGGTATTCATGTGGATCCGTCCAAGATTGTTGCTATTAAGGATTGGAGTACGCCAACAACGCCTACAGAGATTCGATCTTTTCTTGGTCTTGCTGGTTATTATCGTCGATTCATTTCTAATTTCTCGAAGATTGCGGTTCCACTCACTGCTTTGACTCAGAAGAATAGGCCTTTTGAGTGGGGACCCAAACAAGAAGAAGCGTTCCAAACGCTGAAGCGGAAGTTATGTAATGCTCCTGTTCTATCTCTGCCCGAGGGAAACGGTGATTTCGTTGTCTATTGTGATGCGTCCAACTTAGGCCTTGGTTGCGTCCTCATGCAACGAGGTAAGGTTATAGCATATGCATCTAGACAGTTGAAAATCCACGAGAAGAACTATACGACTCATGATCTTGAGTTAGGAGCTGTGGTTTTCGCACTTAAAATCTGGAGACACTACCTCTATGGCACGAAGTGTGTGGTTTTCACAGACCACAAAAGTCTCCAGCATATTCTTAATCAGAAAGAGCTGAACATGAGGCAACGACGTTGGGTTGAACTCTTGAACGATTACGATTGCGAGATTCGCTACCATCCTGGTAAGGCGAATGTCGTAGCCGATGCGCTTAGTCGAAAAGAGCAAGTCAAGCTTCACTCTGTCCAAGTTCTATCCGATATCCAATCTTGTGTCCTTCCAGCTCAACGATCCTGTGTGATCAAGGGTTTAATGAAAGATGAGCTACCGCTTCAACTTGAGCTTAAACTCGAAAAGAAAGACGATGGTTTACTCTACTTCAAGGATCGTTTGTGGATTCCGAAACAAGACGATCTTCGCACCCTAGTGATGGACGAATCTCACAAGTCTCAGTATTCTATCCATCCTGGTACTGATAAGATGTACAAGGATCTTCGTACTAAGTTCTGGTGGCCTGGTATGAAGAAAGATGTTGCCTTGTATGTATCGAAATGCCTAACTTGTCTTAAAGTCAAGGCTGAGCATCAACGACCTTCTGGTTTGCTTGTACAACCAGAGATACCGGTTTGGAAGTGGGAGAGCCTTGCGATGGATCTCATCACTAAGTTACCACGTACATCTAAAGGTCACGATGCTATTTGGGTTGTTATCGATCGATTAACGAAGTCAGCTCATTTTCTTCCGATTCACGAGGATTTATCTGCTGATAAACTTGCAAAGATTTATGTTGATGAGATTATTTCACGACATGGAGTTCCTTTGGATATCATTTCCGATCGTGATGCTCGATTTTCATCTCATTTTTGGAAGACCATGCAATCTGCTATGGGAACCCAACTAAATCTAAGCACTGCTTATCATCCCCAAACAGATGGTCAATCTGAAAGGACGATTCAAACTTTGGAGGATATGCTTAGAGCATGCGTGATAGACTTTGGTGGAAATTGGGATTCTCATCTGCCGATGATCGAGTTCTCTTACAACAATAGTTATCATGCTAGCATCAATATGGCACCATTCGAAGCTCTCTACGGTCGAAAATGTCGTTCACCTGTCTGTTGGAACGAGACTGGTGAAGCTCAGCTTACTGGACCTGAGCTCGTTCTAAAAACAACAGATAAAATCAAGAAAATTCGCGATAATCTTGTGACAGCTCGAAGCCGTCAAAAGAGTTATGCGGATATGCAACGCAAGCCCTTAGAATTTCAAGTCGGAGATCGTGTCCTACTCAAGGTTTCACCTTGGAAAGGAGTCGTGAGATTTGGAAGGAAAGGAAAGCTTGCACCTCGATATGTGGGACCATTTAAGATTGTGGAAAGAATTGGGAAGGTTGCCTATCGACTAGTGCTACCTCCAGAGCTTGGAAATATTCATCTGACTTTTCACGTGTCCAATCTGTGAAAGTGTTTAGCTGACGCTGATCTTCACATACCTCTCGACGAGATCCAAATCGATGAAACAATGCACTTTGTCGAGAAACCCGTGGAAATAGTGGACCGTACATTCAAGCAGCTGAAGAACAAACGGATTCATTTGGTAAAAGTTCGTTGGGAGTCCAAACATGGCCCAGAATTTACTTGGGAACGTAAGGACCAAATGATAACCAAATATCCACATTTGTTTTCACAAGCTTCTTCTAGTTAAAATTTCGGGACGAAATTTCCTGAAGTAGGGGAGACTGTGACAACTGTGCTCTGTAATCGTTGTACGATGTAAAACAATGTTGATTATTAATAAAACAATGTGCTTTGGTGTTATTATATGTGTTTTGATGTATTATGTGTGTATTTGTGTTTAGTGATTTTTTCAATTCGATTCGATTCCAATTTCAAGCTCTAAGTCGCTTTCTGGAAAGTTATACGCGCTCCGATGCGTAAATATAACCAGTTTAATGCAAAAAACACTCTGGAATAGTGAAATAGGCTTAACATACCTTAAATAACCTCCACATAACATAGAAATAAGTTTTGGATGGTTTGGTGTTTCGAAAACAAGTTTGTTCGATCGCAGGGACTATTTGTGTCAAACTGCGAAACTATACCGATTTGAATAGTAACGAACACTCCGGAACTTGATCACATGTTAAAAATTCCCTAAATAACCTTTACATAGCTTAGAAATAGGATTTGAGGGGTTCGGTATGCTAAAATAAACTTTATTGATCAATAGGGACTAAAAGCGTCAAAAAGTGCACAAGTTTGCATTTCCGCGCATATCTTACGTTCTGAGTATATCCGGAAATCCAAAAATTTATGTAAGCATTAAAATATTTTATTTTAGTGTTTGGCATGATAAAATTCTATTCGTCGCTTAATTTGGATCGTTTTTGCGTTCGTTACGACTTCCGTCGTAATTAAGCGAATAACGCAACCGTACGACCAAACGAACCGACATCCGAGATATTTTTGAGCATGTTTTGAGTTCCCTATACTTTAACTTCATTTTGGAGCCTTGAAATGGGGTTAACGGGGCTTAAACGTGTCGAAAATGGACTTAAAAGCATGCAGGGGCTAAAACTGTCATTTCTGAAAGTTTGTGCTGATCAGACAAGCCCAGGCGGCCCGCCTGAGTTTGTGTGTATCCTGATGCGGGCCGCATGGCCTCCCCAGATATGCAATTTTGTTGCAAACAGCTGTTTATGGCTGTTATACACTTCAAAACCATGTGCAAATGTATTTTCAAATCAGGGGATTTAATCTATGGGCTCTAATGGTTTTCAAAACAATGGGCCCATGTGGACGGCCGGGATCGAAGCACGTTTTTCGATGAACGATTCTAACGGTTGTGCCATTCCTATAAATACCCAACACAACTTCATTCTTTCCCCACTTGATTTCTGAGATTTCTCTAAGTTGGGGTGTTCCATCACCTCATACCTGAGAATACTTGGAAAATCAAACTTGCGAGGACCTTCTGTAAGTATTCTTTCGCGTTTTTCATTCGTTTTAGCGTTAAATTCAAACTATGTTTGACTTTCTGCTTTGACCAGTTTATGGTCAACGCGAAGTTCGTTTGAACTTCATAACGTGAGCGTAATCACGATGGTTATAGTCCCTAGTGACCATACCTACTGATTACCACGTTATCTAGGCTCAGTGGCGAGTCGTAGTTTCGGCCAAAATGCGTTTTCTTGCGTATTTTGTAACCAAACTACTCTCGGATGTCAAAACCGTTTGTTTTGATATCGAAACCTGTTTTCTAACTTAACTAAGCATGTTTCAACATGTTTAGCTCGTCACTTGTTAGTTTAGTGCTTGTGTAGAGTCGTAAGTCAAGCGGACTAAACACCTGCTTAGACTTTCGAACACGACCCGTTTGGTCGATCATTAGGATCCGACCAAACATGTTTAGTGACCATAGTAGCGTAGGGAATAACCTTTCGAGGTTATATCTTATGGTCACTTAGGTTTGATTAGTCGCATGATAGGTAATTTATATGCCTTTAGTAAATTACCAAAATACCCTTTTCATACACAATTGGTAATTTAGCATATGTAACCTAAACTTTTGACACGTAACTAATTATGTAACATTAATTAAACATGTATGGGCATATAATACTTGTCATAGGACTAGTTAGACGTCTCGAACGCGCTGTTGCGTGCACGACGCGTTAAAATAGCGTAAGCTACCTTAATGGGTCACAATGGGTCAAAAGCACTTAGGTTAGGTTCCGATTTAGAATGTAGGCTTTGTTAAACCATATCACATGAGTTCCAACACTCATTTGGTTTACAAGACCTCATTCTATCCGATCTTCCGATTTAGGCGTCTATTGTTTAACTAGTGGTTCGATTACTAGGAGCTACTTGATTTCTCTGGTTTGCTCGAGTTTGTTGAAGTTCTATTTGATCGAGGATACTTTGCACTACATGTGAGTACATAGTTCCCCTATTTTACTGTTTTTAAATGTTTTGGAGTGATTCATATGTACGAAATGTTTTCAAGGTTTAAACGATGATTTCAAAAACGATTAAACGATTTTTACTAAACTAAGAACGATTTCGATAAAGTGAACGAACTTGTTGGTTGTAGTTACATAACGAATGACATTCATTAGCATTGATCAAGCCGACCAGTATTAGGTTATGGTACCATAGGATCTGATAAATCCCGTTACTTTACTACACCCATGGTTATGTGTGGGGGTTGTGGGTAGCGACTGAATCTGATGTTTATTAACTTACCCTTTGGTGGTTTGTTAATACGAGAACGAGTTGAACGATGGACGAGTCACAAAGGTTTGAATGTTATTAGCGAGACGACCATATATAAGTTTTTCACAATTAAAACGAGGACGATTTAAACGATCTAAACGAGTAAACGATTTGGAAGCGAGTAAACGATTGGGAACGATTGGAAACGATTTGGAAGCGAGTAAACGATTAGAAACGATTTGGGAACGAGTAAACGATTTGGGAACGAGTAAACGATTTGGGAACGATTTGGAAACGATGTTAAACGATTTCGATAAACGATTGGTTTTTGGTTAAGTGTATAGATAACGAGACGGGGGTAATATGGTGAAAACATGGTAGATACGCCGCTGGTACTTCTTATATATAAGTGTTTTCATCATATTACATATCGTGGCGTTATCTCGTTCACTTGGGTAAACGATTTTGAAACGATGTCACGCAACAATGTTTTTCTAAGAGATATAAACTATACGAGTTTTTAACGAGTTTTTACAAGATATTTTACAAGTTGGTTTTCTAAAACAAATGTTTTTTTTGGGGTTAAGAAGCATGGCTACGAGGTTTTATAAACTTCAACTTGATTTGAGTTGGTTATTAAGTTGCAATATTATAACCCTTTTCTTAAACTAAGTTTTTAATAAAGTATTGCAACATTTAAACTAGCCATGAATTAAACACTCCTATAAAACCTATGTACTCGCCAGCATTTCTTTGCTGACTAAGTTTTTACATATGTTTCAGGTGTTGATGCTTGAATGACTACTAGGATGCATGCGTCACATAGGATCTGGACGAGGCCTTAGTGACATAATAATAGTGATAGACGATGTAAAACTTGTTTATTCTATGTTAAGACAATGGAATATTTAATATTATCAATAAAACGAAACACTTTTTGTATCCATGGTTGTGAAACAATAGCTTCTGTTACAACACTCCTCGACGTTTCCGCCACGGTTTGTTGTCCTACGTGGTCGGGGTGTGACACCAAGTTGTCCCATTTCGTTTGAAAATGACCCCAATTCGCATCAAAAAGGTTTATTTCACACGAGTTGATCCCAGTTCGTTTCAAAAGGTCCATTTCGCACGAGTTGAACCTCAAGTTCACACGAAGTGAACTCCATTTCGCACGAGGTCACACGAATTGAGATTAAGATCAGGTCATTTGAATTTGGCTTCAGTTCGCACGAATTGAAAACAGGTCAACCAGTTCGTACGAATTGAATAGATTTGAACCAGTTCGTTTTAGAGATAAGCAGTTCGTTTGAATAGTGTGGTCAGGTCGCGTGAAAGGTCCAATTCGCTTGAAGTTCATCCAGTTCGCTTGAAGTTCATTCTGTTCGCTTGAGGTTCATCAGTTCGAATCAAATTAGTGACCAGGTCGTTTGGATTGTTTCCAGATCATTTGAACAGTTAGTCTTTGTGAACTTTTGATACCAAATCATGGAGAACAAATTCTACAATGCATTTGCTACCCCGATCACTATGACTCAGAATGCGATGTTAGAAAATGAAATGGGCACCATGCAAAAACTGCCTAAGCTCATGAATATTGAGGAGTATAGTGGATGGGAGGAACGTTTTGAAAATTGGGTTTAAGCAAATTATTTAGATGCATGGGAATGTGTTGAATATCGATATATTAGACCGGTTAATGATATCAGAGAGCATGTTGCTATTAAAGATCTAAGTGTTGAAGAGAAAAAGAAATACAAAAGTGAAAAGATGATGGTTAGTATATTGCAGCAAGTTATTAAGGAAGAAATTTTGATTTTACTACAACACAGCGGAAGTGCATATTCAATATGGAAAGAACTAAAATCAAAGTTTGTTGGAAGTGAAGACATGATCAAGAACAAAAGATCGCTTTTGAAGAAAGGATTTGATTTGTTTCGTGGATTAAAAATTGAAAACACCAAGCAGATTATAGAAAGATATTGCAATTTGGTGGTTAACATGAAGAGATTGAACATCAAGAAAGATAAAGAAGAATGGATTGAAAAATTGGCCGACTCGTTGCCGCAAGATGTTTAGGGCACGTATCTTATGATGTTAAAAAATAAACCTGAATTTGACAATCTAACGCTAAGCACGTTTATTGAACAACTCGAAGCTCAAGAGATGGAACAACAAAAGATGGCAAGAATAAAAGACTTTAATGGTGAACAAGACATTGGTCTGTATTACAAAGGAGGTACTAGTGATAAGACCAATATTGCACCAAAGATTGAAACTGCTTTCAATGCAGAAAGTTCTTCTGGAAGGTCATCTCGGGAATCAAACAACAATAATGAATTTTCTTCATATCCATCATTCGATCCAAATTTTTCAGCAACCAAGAATGGCAAAGTACTACAATGCAATATTGCTTTAAATCTTGAGAATGGTCAGAATTTCTTGGAAGAAGTTGCCAAAGGTCATATGTCTTTGTTGGTGATTGTGTTAGAATCTTATGAGAGTTTAGTTGCAGGAAGGATCGGAAATCCAATGTTGACAAAAGAGGATTACGATCAGATTGATGCTGAGGAAATGGAGTTAATGGATATAAAGTGGTGTTTGGCTAGTGTGCTGAGAAGAGCTGAAAAGTTTAAACAGATTACGGGAAGAGATGATTTCCGTGATGCTAATGTTTCTACTTTAGGATTTGATAAATCTAAAGTTACTTGTTTTCGTTGCAGGGAGAAAGGGCATTTCAAGCGAGAATGCACAAACCGTGAAGCAAGTGGAGCTCAAAATCCTTTCGAAAACAATGATTATTATCGGAAAGCGATTTTTCATTAAGTTGCTCAACAGCCGCATCACCAACAATCGCCACAAACTTCACATGCTAGGAAAGAGATTGAAGAATCTAAGAAAGCTTATCTAGTTAATCAAGATGATAAAATATCGCCAAAAGGATTTAGCTGGGACAAATATATTCAGCTGAGAGTAAAGCATGTCTGACAAATCAAGATGATGAAAGGATTCCAAAAGGTTTCAGTTGGGATGATTATGATCCTAACAGAACTTCAGATCATAAAGCTTTTGTTGCTCAAATCTTTGATGATTCAACTGCTGAAGAAGTAAAAAGTCTGAAAAAGAAAGAAGAAGAACCAGTTTTTACAAAAAGGGCTTCAAGAAAAACACCAATCGTTGAAGATAGTGATGATGATTCTTCGTATTATGAAAGAAAAATGAAAGAGCACATAAAACGAATGCAAGCTGAAAAAGTTGACAGTGAGGATGAAGATGTTCGAGTAATAAAAAAAGCAGGTTAAAAAACAAGATGACAGTGATGATGAAGTTGTCCGAGTGATAAAGAAGCAGGTCAAATAAATTCAAGCTTTCAAGATTGAAAAGGAAGCTGATGCAGAAAAGGTGTCTGAGAATGTGAAAATTGTGAGACTATGAAAAAGCACAACAACAAGTTGATTCATAACATGAACAGATTGAAAGAATCGTATGATGTTTTAAACAAAGCCATGAATCAATATAACGAGTCAAGCAGTGAACAACCAACAGCTATGAAGACACTCAATGGAGCTTTCATGACAAAGCAGAAAGTCGTCAATAATTACATTGAGAGATGTGCTGAGCTTGAACAAAAATTGGAAACTCGGAGGATAGAAACTGCGAGAGTAAACAGATTATTGAAAAGTTATTCATGTTCTTCTTATGTGATTGACAGGATTTATCATACAGTGGAAGGCATGAAAGCGTTTGAAGAAGAGAAACCTGAAGAAAAGAATTATGGTAAGAAACAAAGTGTCAGTTATAACAAGTGTCCACCTCCGCTTGAAAATGGATCTTCTCCACGAAATCCTAATTCAGAAAGAGTCAAAAAGGCAACCAACTTAAAGTGGGAATCTGAACCTTCAGATAACTTGCCAGATAACATTGATGTCACATTCACATCGTCTGACACTGATCATGAGTCTAAGTTAATAAAGAAAGTGGTCGATCAGGTGTTGGATAAAGATGAAACCGAGGAGTCAGCGTCAAAATCAACGTCAAAGTCTGACACGTCAAGTCCAACAGTCAAAAAGGGCAAAGGGGTTTACAATAAAGATTTTCTGTTGTTAAAGAATAATTTGAATGATGAAACATTTAAAGTTGCATATACTTTGAATGATTCTGACAAATTATATTCTAACGAAGAATTTCCAATAAGAGGTGTTAAAACTGAAATGATCAACAAGGTTTTCAAATTAACAGAAATTAATATTTCTGAAATAAAAGATGTAAATCTTACTGAAAAACCTAAAAAGTACACCTCAAGAGTTCAACAAAGGTTAAACAAGAAAAAAGGTTACAGTTCTGGTTCGAGTTTTCAAAAGAAACCAAACCATAACGATAATTTTAAAAAGAAAGGTTTAGGTTTTATTCCACCAGAAAATCATAAAAATGAGAAAATTTATAAATCAAAAACTGTATTTGTTTCAGGATCAAGTTCGGAAGAAGAAGAAAAGAGCTCATTCTAGAAGCAATCAAACAAAGAATTCCTTGCTAAGAAGTAAGAAGGAATGAAGAATGATGCTGTTCAGAAAAAGGAGATGAGAACATGTTATCAATGCAAAGTAGTTGGTCATATGGTCTTGAACTGTCCAAAGGCAACCAACATAAAACAGGAAGTCTCTGATAAACTGAAAGAAAAGATGGTTGATAATGAACCACCAACCAAACAATTTAAAGTTTTCAAAAATTCAAAATTTGAGGTTGGTGAATGTTCAAAAAGTTTTTACAAAAGAAAAATGAAGCTTAACAACCAAAAATGGGTTGTTAAGAAATCAGATGTTAGTTCTGGCGATGAATCTGACTCGTCAAAGTCAGAGGAGCCACAAGTTGAGCTAAAAGAAGAAAATTCAGTTCCGCCAATGGATGACGCAAACTTTCCACCATTGCGGACTGAAAATTATAAACAAAAAGTTGGCAAAGTTGAGATTTGAATCAATTCTATTATGAAAAGAAAGAGTTTGATGTTGAAAAGGTGTTTAACGGAAAAGTAAAACATATTTTTGGAAAGATGGTTGACGGGAAGGTCAAAGGGGTAAAAGAATTCTATGAAAAAAAAGAAAGGAAAGAAACCGAGTGACGATGACTCGGAATCTCCCAAGGACCGTCAGGCTTGGGAGAATCTCTATGAATAAAAATCCTGACTTGCCGGAGCTCCCAAGTTGGTAATCGTGGAGCATGAATCGACATCTTTCTCATAATTGAAAACTGTCATATTTCAATTTATAAATGGTATTGTTGATAAGTGAACCTACAAGTGGTTAAAAAATAAGGGGTTTTCATTCACAAGTGGTTAATCAAGGTCATTAAGTTGAACTTGATTTAACTTTCATACAAAATTGTTGAAAGAACAAAATGATGAGTTTATTCCCGATCTTACAAGTGGTTTCAACAAAACTATTTTTCCGGAAAAACCATTTTGATTAAAACAAACTTAAGTGTTTAGAAATCATAATGGGAAAATAGTTTGTTGTCAGGGGGAGTTCTGATTGTTTATGCCAAATGGATGACGATTTGAAGCAATTTGAAATCAGTTTATCATTTTATTTGTACAGTTTATTGCTTTCATTTTCAAATTTTCCTTGAAAATCAAAAATTGAAACATATTTTTGATTTTAGGGGGAGTAAAAATTTAGAAATTTCGAAAATTTGAAAAAGCCCAAAACATGATAAAATCTAAAAAGCCAAAAACATCGAAAAATTAAAAATGAGTTTTGTTGTGAAAAAGAGGAAATGATAGTACATCAGTGGACTATCACAGTACGCTAAAGAAATGGAATGTCAAATGTGATAAACGGTCTCACTGATGATATGCCAGTAGGTTTTTATACATTCAGTAGATTGTTTTCGAGATATAAACCTAAATATAAATAGCTTACTTATCTCGTGGGGAACATCTGTGGGATATATGGGTAACCCCCGAAATCTTGTTTGAAAGATTTTCTATTTCTGACATACTAGGTCTTTGTGTGTGATGAGATCTGGGGTATTATACTAGGACTTCTGATTTTGCGGAAGCAATAGCCTAGTCCTCGTATAATACTTTGCATTGCTTTAGTCATAAAGCTTACCCTCAGCATAAAAAATTATTAAACATTGAAAAATGCTAATCATGTGCTGTTGAAGAAAAGATCCCCAAACGGGACACACCTAAAGTCGAGCCATCATCTCTTTGTCTGAACGGAAGTTCTAACCTGAGCTCTCATGGTCTCGCATTACCCGTTTACAGATATCATTAGTGTACATTCACCTGTAAGACTGAATATAGAAGTCTGGATACGGGAGTATATTCTGAGGTGGAACACGTGAATAAGTTTAAGTGCTTAAAACACTAATCTCGTATCTCAAAACAATTGAACTTTGTGTGAAAATTTAAGTGGATCGGTATACTGACAATCTACGTGAATTGTTTAGAACTTAAAATGTTTTAAGCTTAACGGTGTTGTTGATTTGTCTCATAAACTGATATGATCCTCTTACACGTACTCACAAAATATTGACTGTAAATATTTCTTTACTGTTTTTCATTAAAAAACAAAATCCAAAAAGAATGTGTTTTTAGCATAAAATTTTGAAAATACAAAAAGATTTTATTTCATTTTATTTTCGACAACTGATGTTGGAGAGCTGATTTTCAAAATTTCGAGTGCTAAGCATGATGAACAACAGGTTTGGGAGAGTTTGTTTAGAAATAAGAAAAATGGTATTCTTACAAGTGGTCATTAGAGATTATAAATGTAAAATTATTTTGGATGATATCCACAAGGGATGGTATTGAGTTTGATTTTACAAGTGGTAAGCTAAATTTAATATTGTTATAAATAAAAATCTTACTTTTTGGTAGAGTTTGTGCAGGTAGAAGCAGCCAGATTTCGACTCCTGAAGTATATGCAGATTAAAGCCAAGTTCCAGATCCTGTTGCTACGGAGAGCCAGGAAACGTTCCTGAATCTGTGAAAGCTGCAAAGCGTGAGTAGAGTTTGAGCCAGGTTTCCAATCCAAAGCCTGTAAATTGTGAATTCCAGACTGCGATCCCAGCGTATCGAAAGGGGGAGTCTGAAGACTTTAAAGCCAGGTTCGAATCTTGTCTGCTAATGCTGAAGATTTTGGATCAACATCCAAGAGGGAGTCTGAAGATGAAAAAGCCAGTTTCTGATCATGGAACTGTGTTCAAGATAGAAGCTGCTGATGCTGATAAGAGAGAGAGAATAGAGTCAGGTTGAGATTCTGGAAGAGAAGATAGAGAGAGATTCAGGATGCTTACAATGTTAAATACTTTGGAGAGAGCGAGAAGACTGATAAAGACTGAAGATTTGACATACTGAAGACTCGTACCGAAGACTTCGTCAACATCCAAGGGGGAGTCTGTTGGTGCATATGTCTGTCGACTTCGTCTTGAATCGAGTCTTGTAATAGAATTGTTAGATCGAGTCACGTAGTTTGAGATAAACAGGAAACAGAGATGAACAAGCCAGTTCACACAAAGTGGCCAGTTCATGCGAACTGGACCAGTTCGTACGAACTGGAGTGACATGTTCATGCGAAGTGGGAATAGTATAAATAGGTGACTTTGTCATTTCATTTGTAAGTGTGTGATTCTGGTAGCGAAGCTCTGCCGAAGTGTCTCCAGCATTGTAAAACGTTCTGAAATCAATACAAGAGACAATTAAAGTGATTCTAAGTGTAAATCAAGCTGATACAACATCGATACGTCTGTTTCCGCCTTTCGTATTGATCGATAACTCTTCTGATCGACTCATTTGGTCGTAACAACGATCCTACAAAAGTTTTGGCATTTCGTTTCTTGTATTTAGAGAATTTAGCGTTAACTTTGATTTAGTCAAATCTTGTTTATAAGTCTCGTTTTTGTATTTAGATTATATAGGGTTGTGGATTTTGTTTGGAGAAAAGTGTTGTTTGAAATAAACTTTTGTAATATTTTTGGATGAGAGAATACAAACCGAGTTAATGCTTTGTATTATAAAATTCTTTACCTGTTAAAAATTTATTACTTTTAAGACAAAATGTTTTTAAATTAAAATTTTAAAATAGAGAAACTTTGTGTTGAAATTTTGAAAATTCTCATCCAATGGTAAAAATTTGAAATTTTAAAAGACAAAATAAAATAGGATCTCGTAGAATCGTGAAATGAAATGAGATTCATTTCAACTGTATTGAATCAAACATATCACCGAAGGTAATATGATGAAATGGTATTGGGAAAGGAAAGTTGTTTCGGTTGTCGCGAAGAGCAAACACATTACCAAGGGTAACATGAATGAGTAGGGTTACAAAGGTCACTTTCTAAAAAAATCATTCGGTAGGTTCAAGATGGATAGGTTTTTATAATGCTTAACAAAGACATGCTTTAGCCTATAAGTGGACACTCACCCTAAGAGTTCCCAGGTAAGAGTGACTGGTCCGAAAATGCGGATTTGTACGAACACTCTAGCCTTAGACAGAAAACTCGGGGTACATACATCCACCCTTCTAGATTGCATGTGTTCACATTATTAAAACCCAAGATTTCGATGAAAAACGTTTGAAGAAAACATTTGAGAAATCTTTTGATACAAATCGTTTGAGATAAAGCATGTTTGCGAAATATTTTGACAAAAACATTTAAGAAAACATTTTGGAAAATATTTTAATGAAAATGCTTTGAGAAAACATTTTGAGGAATACCTCAAGGCATAAAGCCTAAGGTTTAGGATAAATCATCTAAGGTTAGATGATTCGTAAATCATAGAGCAGTTGTGGCACGAATAAGGATGAGGATTAAGAAAGAAGTCCTAAGTCTACTCATGTTTGGGTCCTAGGAAGGTTATAGACTAGGTTTAAGGCATGCTAATAACCTAATTCCCTATAACCAGTGCTCTGATACCAATCTGTAACACCCCAATCGCGTAATATAACAATACACGGCGGAAATATCGGGGAGTCACGTTACAAATTGCTCACAACTACTGGTACTAAATTGTTTCAATATCATTAACATCGTTTTACAAACAAAGAATACATGTAATTGTTCTTTTGTTTTAGAAGTCTAAGGCCCGTATGCAGTCCTATGCGTTGCATGCTTGAACAGTCGAAAACCTGAAACATATGCGAAAACAGTCAGCATAAAAATGCCGGCGAATACATAGGTTTTATTAGCCAAGTAAATGGCAAAACATTTGGTATTATAATCTTAATTGTGAAAACTCGTGACAAAATAAGTTTGAATATGGCAATATGATTATTACTAAGTCATTTTATGCCTTACGTCGTAAACTCGATTAAACCATCGTAAAAACTCGTTAATATGTTATTAGGAATCCAATCAAGGATTAATAATAACTGTTTTGAAATAAATCAAAACTTATATAAGTATTATATAAATCAAATCAAATGAATCATGATAATGCTTCAGATATCTTTCTATGAATCTAACATATAAAAATATGGGAGATTCTACAAAGATTTTGATAATCAAACATTGAAACAGATGTACACAAAATCCTAAAGTGATCCAGATAACGCTACAAGAATAATAAAATAAGAACACTTAAATATAGGAAGTACCAGCGGCGTATCCACCATGTTCTTATTTTATTATACCCGTTTCGTTATCTAAATTACAACTATCACATAAACACATAATCGTCATCTTGTTCTATCTCGTAAACACGTATTAAAGTACACAATGAATCCAAACAAGGACTCCAATATCAGTACTCTAAACATCCCATATATGCCTAAATATAAAGATAGATAGATACTACAGGGATCAGGTTCTCATAACATCGTCTAACTTAACACGTATTAAAGTACCTAATGAGTCCAAACAAGGACTCCAATATCAGTACTCTAAACATCCCATATATGTCTAACTATGAAGATAGATAAATACTACAGGGATCAGGTTCTCGTAACATCATCTAACTTAACACGCATTAAAGTACCTAATGAGTCCAAACAAGGACTCCAATATCAGTACTCTAAACATCCCATATATGTCTAACTATGAAGAGAGATAGATACTACAGGGATCAGGTTCTCGTAACATCGTCTAACTTAACACGCATTAAAGTACCTAATGAGTCCAAACAAGGACTCAAATATCAGTACTCTAAACATCCTACAAGAATCAACCTATAAATATATATAGATGCTATAAGGATTTTGGGTTCTGTCACATTGAATCGAAACAATCCTAAATCCTAATGGTGATTCGGGATAACGCCACGAAAGGTAATACAATAAGCACACTTATATATAGGAAGTAACAGCGGTGTATCCACCACGTGCTTATTGTATTATCTAGTTTCGTTATCTAAATCACCAACAAACTACACAAAAACCAACCATCGAGTCGCAGAGTACTTCTTAAAAACCTTACTATGAAGATAGGAAGATCTAAGAATGTACTTCAAATATCCTACATGAATCTAACTATGAAGATAGGTAGATCACTTAAGGATAAAACATTACATTTGCATAATCGGAATAATACACATAAAAGCACTTAGTGAACACATATATGCCATACATTTTGAAAACAAATCGATTACACATATGAATCACCCCAAAACATTTGAAAACGGTAAAAGAGGGGAACTATGTACTCGCCTGGGGTTGCGTATAGTCCCGGTTCAAAGGGTATAACAAAGCTCAAAAGACCAAGAGTTCAAGTGTTGAAGCGGTTCCTAGGGTAACAGATACTATGTTAGAGAATCGACACCTAAATCGGAAGATCGGGTAGAATGAGCTCTTGTAAACCAATTGAGTGTTAGAACTCATGTGATATGGTTTAACAAAGCCTACATTCTAAATTGAAACCACCCATTAAGGTAGCTTACGCTACTTTAAAGTGTCGTTCGCGCGAAAGCGCGTTCAAGACGCCTATCTAGTCCTATGACAAGTATTATATGCCTTAACATATCTAATTATGTTATATTATCAGTTTAGATGTCAAAACATATGTTACATATGCTTAAAATGAAATTATGTGCAAAAAGGGTATTTTGGTCATTTTCCTAAGGCATATAAATTACCTATCATATAACTACCTAAACGAAGTAACCATAAGGTATAACCTCGGAAGGTTATTTCCTATACAACTATGTTCACAATACATGTTTGGTCGGATCCTAATGATCGACCAAACGGGTCGGGTTCGGAAGTCTAAGCGGTTGTCAAGACCGCTTGACTTACGACTCTACACAAGCACTATCCTAAAAGTGACGAGTTAAACATGTTAAAACATGTTTAATGAAGTTAGAAAACAAGTTTGATAACAAAACAAACAGTTTTGATACCCAAGAATAGTTTGGTTACAAAATACGCATGAATACGCATTTTGGCCGAAACTACGACTCGTCACTATGCCTAAGTAACGTGGTAATCAGTAGGTATAGTCACAAGGGACTATAACCATCGTGATTACGCTCACGTTGCGAAGTTCAAACGAACTTCGTGTTGACCATAAACTGGTCAATGCTGAAAGTCAAACATTGTTTGACTTTCATGCTTAAAACGATAAGAGCACGAAAGAAACTTACAAAGGGTCCAAGAAATAGAGGTTTGATCTAGATATTCTCCGGTATGAAGGATTTTATCCCTCAACTTAGAGAAATCAGATCAAGGTGTGAAACGAAATGAAAATGGGTGGGGTATTTATAGGATTCGGTCCACCGTTAAGATCGTTTCTCATAAACCGAGCTTCAATCTCAACCGTACAAGTGCACCCACTGATTTGGTAAACTAGGGGAGTCCAAAACCAGTCCATAGAATGGAAGAAACCATGTGCAAAACAATGGGATAGCTGGGTTTTACAAAAAAAAAATGAAGTCTGCTGTGCTGGAGAAGGCTTACGGACCGGAAGCACCTCCATACGGTCCGTATGGCTCTTGTGTGCTGGCAGCAACTTTCAGCAATTGGCAGAACAGGCCCCTGCATCTCTAAACTTGATTTTTGATGCGTTTTGGCACGTTTAAGCCCCGTTAACCCCATTTCAAGGCTCTAAAATGAAGTTAAAGAATAGGGAACTTAAAATATGCTCAAAAACATCCCGGATGTCGGTTCGTTTGGTTGTACGATTGCGTTGTTCGGTTAATTACGACGAAACACAAACGAACGCAAAAAACGATACAAATTACGCGACGAATGGAATTTTATCATGCCAATCACTAAAATAAAATATTTTAATGATTACATAAATTTTTGGAAGTCCGGATATATTCAGAACGTAAGATATGCGCGAAAATGTAAACTTATGCACTTTTTGACGCTTTTAGTCCCTATTGATCAAATAAGTTTATTTTTGTGCACCAAACACCTCAAAGCCTATTTCTAAGTTATGTAAAGGATATTTAGGGCATATTTAACTTATGATCAAGTTCTGGAATGCTTGATACTATGTGAATCAGCAGACTTTAGCAGTTTGACGCAAATAGTCCCTGAGTGTGAATAAACTTGTTTTTGACACACCAAAGCTTTTAAAACTTATTTCTAAGTTATATAAAAGTTATTTAAGGTATTTTAAGCCTATGTCACTGTTCTGGAGTGTTTGCCGCATTAAACTGATTACGTTTACGCATCAGTTCGCGTTTAACTTTCCAGAAAGCGATTTAAAGCTTGAAAATGAACTAGAATCAAAATGTGAAATTGTAAAACCAAAATAAACAAATTTTTTGAGACCAAAACACATTGTTTCTTTGATAAAAGATAGTGTCCTACATTGTGTCTGTTTACGGAGCACAAGTGTCACACCATGCAGTCTGGAGTTGAGTGTCATGGTCGTATTCAGAACTTGTTCGGTTATAGTCTGGTTTTATAAAAATGTTTTAAAACCAAGTTCACTATAACCAGTGGTTCTGATACCAAACTGTCACACCCCCAAAATACCACTTGCGGAAACACCGCGGGACGTGTGACGTACTAGGATCTTAGCCACCAATCACATTGAACTCATAAATATGTTTAAATAAAACTTTCTTTCATTAACATAAAGTGTCACAAAACATTACATATAATTCATTATGTACAGCGGAAGCATAACTCATTCTAAAGTGTTTCATAAACCACGCGTACGTAAACCAATAAACTTGTATTGCGACTCCATGTGTCACGACCCATGACCACTCCAGCCTTCCAGACAGCAAGTTCCAATGCTATAACTCTATAGACCTGCAAGCATGCAGACAAGTGTGTCAAACGACGCTGGTGAGTTCAAAGTTTTGTTAACGTGTTTAGATACCGGTTACCAGATTAAAACGTTTCACAGATTCGATGATTTGTTGTTGTAATAACTCGTTTACCGCTAATGGCTTAAAGTTGTTTTGCCCAAACCCCATTGCCTCTATCAAAGCAATGGTCAAGACTGGGATCATTAGTTCACTCCCGGCCTCCCCGGTGCGGTGTGAGGTTGCCAAGCCTAAATAACACTATTAACTAATATCCCGTTGCCTCCCCGGCAACAATCGGTAGATGGGACTTGATTGATAGATATTCAAGTATTAACAAACATCCTAATAACCTAGCATTCCTCCCCGGAACGTTTTCCAGATGTCCCTCCCTGGGACGCATGCTTGGAAAAAGAGCAGTGAACTCACCTTAGATTGCTCGGTAAGATTAGTTACGTGTTTACAGTTGATCATTCGACCCCTAATATCATTTCCAGTAACTGTCAGTTTTATGGCACTTAATCATACATGCTTTATATATACTACACATGAAACCCACACATATTGTCATGCAAAGTGTAATAGTTGATCATGTAATTCAACAATCGATACCATACATCATATAACCACAGAGTGGGTGTTTGACTTTCACGGCTATTTGTTTACACAATCATCTGACCTTATCATTCTCATTCAATCGGATCCATTTATCTACTATACACACATTATCGTGGAGTGGCATTACAATTAACATAACAATTTACATCATCAGAATTCGAACTGGATCAACTACATGATACCACACACAAAAAACTGTTTCTATACCCCATTACGACGAAACTCATGGACGAAATACCATGCACGACGAAACATCCCCAAGTTTCGTCGGGGTATATATGACGAAATATCCCCAAGTTTCGTCGGGGTACTCATGACGAAACATCTCCAATGTTTCGTCGAGTTCTCTTATCTGGTCGACAGTTTCTAAACAGATCAAATAACAACATATAACCAAGTTCAATAAACCCTAATAATCACCAACCAGTTAACCATCATGATTATTCAGTTACTACATTCAAGTACTCTAATTATTCCGACGAATACGCATTACCACACAACTTGAAAATCATAAACTGCACAACATAAAACATTCATCATCTTTAGTAGTTAATCCCTAATCATCGATCTACAGTTACATCACAATCCCCAATCTCAATCATTGATCCTAGCACATGGACCATAGTTTTCACGCATTCAATTATCATTCAACATACTAAACCCTAATTGCCGTTCATGAACACATGCCCCATACATAATTCCACACTTGCATACAATCACAGGTATTAACAATAATTCACATATTACAACAAAACATTCTCCATAGGGATCAAGATACTGGATAAATCTGTAAGTATGGATTATAACAAGGATGGACCGTACCAGATAAATGAGCGTAACATATTTGCTCGAGGAAGATGTATGATGCTTCGAGATTTGGGCTTCCAGGTGAAGAACTGTCGTCGAACCAAGAGAGGGAGGAAGAGACGGTGCTAGGGTTCGCTAATTGTAACCAGCATATAACGCAAAGGGTTGGGCCTAAACTGGATGTGGGCCGGCGAAAGGCCCTACAGGCGACGAAACTCTTATGACGAAAGACCTCAGGTGACGAGACTTTCCATGTTTCGTCGAGGAGGAAGTCTTTGACGAAACTCGGTTGACGAAATCTTAACTTATCAGACCACAATCTCCATACACACTTGATTCGAATTGATTTTTGGGTATATGAAGAATACTTTTTAATCAGACCAAACACTTCTAGCACATGAGCCGATAGGCTCTTATTGGACCAAACCTTTAGTAGTCTGACACATCTAATGAATATCACATGATGTTGATGACGTTTGAGTTACTTGAGCCGATAAAAGATTCACGTGAATGAACTGCACCTGGCAACTATATTGAAAGCAATTGAATGCTTTGAAAAGCTATTTCACTAACAAACTTAAATCAATCTTTAATTGGACCTCAAAGCATCACATGGGCCGTTCAACACTTTATTAAATCTCGATGACATTTAAGACACACCCTTCTCTAATTGGACCTCCTATTAAAAGTATTGAATCATCGGTTCGGATCCTTAGTGATTCATGTGTGCAATATCCAAAGTTACAACTAAACATGCTAAGTCTAAGCCTTTAAACATTCCAACACAATGCACAAGATACCACGCAAAACAGGATTGTGAAATAAGCAATACGTAGAGGAAGGACCTTGAAACCTCGGGGTGTCACACTTTGTGCCACCTAGCCCCCATAGGTTTTTCTGTGACCTTCTTGCTCAAGCATAAAATCATGAATTGTTCATTAGTTCCATTAATGGCCCTCAAAACTTCCACTGTTGCTTTTACTGGCTAATCCTCTCGGTCCACCAATCTCTCACATGGTCGTGGGGGTCGTCATCAAGCTGGTGGATACTCTCGTGGCCGTGGCCGTGATCGTCGCACACCTCATAGCCAACTATGTCGTAAGGATGACCAATTCTCCGATATGTGTCCAAATCTTGCTACATTTTCCTATCAATCTGCTACTCCCTAGGCCTCTTTGGCAAAGGTCTTCCATGACCAATGTCGTGTATCATGCTCAGGTCCCGATTGGTTTGCTAACTCGTGCGCCACCGACCACATCACCTCACCCGACAATTCTACAATGCTTCACCTTATTAGGGAGATGCCAAAGTCATATTTGGGAATAGTAAATATCTTCCTATATCTCAAATTGGTCACACCACACTTTATAATAATATTTGTCTAAAAGATTTTTTTTGGTCTCTCATCTAACGAAAAAATGTGTTATCTATTAGTTAATTAACATCTTACTATCATATGGATGTCTTGTTTTCCCATCCTCACTTCTACATACGAACTAAAGCACGAAACGGGTTCTCGCCTAAGGTCAGTGTAAAGATGGACTATACATATTGCATATCGGTCCTCAAGCCCTTGTTGCCAGCTCTGCCACTTCTCTAAAAGCACCTTTAGAACTTTGGCACTTATGGTTAGGACATGTTTCCTTTGATAGTATTTCCCTTTCAAAAATAAGAATTTATTAGTTACTTCACTTCTTCCTAAACTGGTTATTTGTTTGCTTGTACTTTGTCCAAAGGTCATCATTTTTCCTTTGAACTTAACACAAAAATGTGCATTACAACCTTTAGATTTAATACATTGTGATTTATGGGGACCATCAACGCTAACATCCATTGATGGGAATATTTATCTACTTGATGGGAATCATGTCAGTGTACCGGATTACAGTTTTCTTTATAAATCCAATTTTATAATTATTAATATCACATATTAATCAGATAAGAAGAAACCTGAAGATATAAATTTAAACTTCTTTGATCCCTTCTAGTGATCCATATGCAATTCAATTAAAAAATTATAACCAACCATGGAGTGTTTAGTAAATATACCTCATCGAAAAACCAAGAGATCACACGATGTACTGGCATACAATTTCGCTATTAAACCGAACACAAAACAGATTGAATTGTTGTTTTACGATTAAAATTGTTATTAGGGTTTAGGTTTAAGCATATATTTATATCATATAACTAGAAACTAAACCCCAATGTTTTAACTTTCCTTCCAAGTTAAAACCCTATGATTAGAAATGGTTTAACCAGGTGTATCGGGCGGTTTAAGCGGTTCAACCGGCCGATTTGAACCGGTTTTAAAACATTGGTTTTTATTTAAATATATGCGTGAGAAATACACGAAACATAACAAGTTTTATCGGGAAATTAACTACAAGTTCATTATTAAACTTCCGGTTTATGATCATAATCATACGTTCATATTGCCCTAAATGCATTATTGGTTAGATTCCATCAAATGATGACATTTGCTTTACTCTGTTACACCCCGACCCGCAGCGGAATAGGTGATCGAGGCATGACCAGTTGATCCAAAGCTTATGACTTGCTATTTAAATGTTTGAATATTCATTAATTCAATATTAAGGAATTTCACATAACAAATAATCGAAATGAAACAAATACATAAAAGACATTGTACAAAGTAGATAATCAACTATAAGTTCAATTCTTGTTACTAAGGCCCAAATCCTGTGTTGATCTCCTCTTCATTCCTGTTCACCTGTATCATGTGTAAAAATAGTTTTTGGGTCAACAAAGGTTGGTGAGTGAATCTTATTGTTTTTGTGAAAATGATAAGTTTATTTTTGTATATAGAAAATATGCATCTAACCAAATGTAACTGAATGTGTTGTATGTAAATGTATCAAACCTCAAGCAACCAATCAACAAATAATGTAATGATTCAAATGAATGTATGTTTGTTGCACTGGATAACGATGTGCAATCTCAAACAATAATCAACTCAACTGATGTGAATGTGCATGGTATTATGGTGTGTTGGTTTGTATTGCAAGATTCGAGCTCAATCAAACGGATCTGATCTCAATTTGTTAGTGATGTGCGTTAGGTGTGTTATATTTATATATATATTTTTAGCCCTTTTTAACACTTTAGTCAAGTTTTAAATTTATAAAACATGATATTTTACTAACACTAAACACACATATGGGCAAGTGCACCCATCGTGAGCGTAGTATAGCGTTGGTAAGATACCGAGGTCGTCCAAGGACACAAGAGCTTTTAGTACCGGTTTATCCTCAACGTCTAATCAAATCAAAATTTTAGAAAAAGGTTTAAACATGAAAATAAAAACTAAAAATGCTGAAAATAAAAATAAAATAAAAACAGATAGACAAGATGAATCACTTGGATCCGACTCGCCTTTAGTGTAACCTTTGATTATTTCCGCACTTTTGAACTTTTTAAGAGATTATCTTAGTTATAGTAGTAGGCCCCTCTTTTGAAGGTGACGTCACCCTCAAACCAGTAGTTTGAGTCAGCAAGGATACAATCCTAAAGGGTTGGATTATTGAAAGATAATTAATTAAGTTATTAATGCGTAATGTGGTAGACCCCTCTTTTGAAGGTGACGTTACCCTCGGCTAAGTGGTTTGAGTCAGCAGGGATACAATCCCAAGTAGCCGGGTTAATGTATTAATAGTAGTTTACATATGAGGGGATCAAGCCATTCGTACCCCCGCCATCCAATACCAGTGGGTATTGAAGGAGGTCCTACTAAGCTTGACCCAGGTCCTTGCAGGATCTATACACTGAACAAGGCAAGAACCTTACCAAACCATTCCCTTAACCCCCGACCAGGTAGCCAACATATCTCTATATAGACCGTAGAGATATGAATGGTGTAAATCTTTTATTTTATATAGACGGTAAAATAACGCCAAGACACCACGGACAAATGATAAGGAAGTTTCACCTTCAACATAAGAAACTAGTTATTAAAGTCATTAATACAAAACCAAATAAAAAGTGCAAAAAGATTAAAAATAAAAAGTATTACACTAAATGCTTGTCTTCACTAAGTGATGTAAGAGACTTAGGCAAACATGGCCTTTGATTGGCAAGAACTCTTACTATCAATCTTGGATCCCGAGAGTACTACACACACTCTATGATGGATGATGAATGATGGTGGTGGATGTGGGTGTTGTGATGGTGGTGGAGTGTGGGTGAAGTGTGAGAAAGGTGGTTTTCCAAGGGATGCCTTTGAAGTGAACCAAGCACCTCTATTTATAGCCTGCACAGAAGCCCGGACACAGCCCCGTGTCCACTGGGCACGGCCTCGTGTCCATCCACTTTCTCTTTCTTCATTAATTGCAGTTTGTCTGCATTAGTTGACCACGCCCCCATGTCCGTTGGGCACGGCCCCGTGTGCAGAAGCGTATCTGTACTATCAAGATTTGCTTGGATTCTGCGAATCTTAGCGTTGACCACGGCCCCGTGTCCGCTGGGCACGCCCCCGTGTTGGGAAATAGAAGCTTCAACAACTTTGTCTTTTCTGCAGACACTTGGGCACGCTCTCGTGTCCGTTTCAGCCTTCTGATGTCATGTTTTTCCTTGGGAAGATGCTATCGAGGGGTCGGGCATGCCACGTTTATTCCTTTTCTTGTATTATTGTTAGATTTAGCTGCATTTTTGCTTCTTTTGTTCATTTAAGCTCATTTAACCCTGAAAATACAAAAGGAAGACAAAAGCACACTTTTTCCAACATTAGTACTTAAAAAGGGTTAGTTTTATGCCTCATTTGATGTAGTTTATATGTTGCATTTTACACACATCAAATACCCCCACACTTGAATCTTTGCTTATCATCAAGCAAAACTCTTTATTATGTGGCTTACACACGCAAATGGAATGGGTAGAAGAGTAGTTTTGGGCTTGTTTTGAGTGTCGGGATTCCAAGATTTTTATCAGGCTTTATTTTTATTTTATTTACAATCCTATTCGTTATGATTTATTTAGAACATTACATAAGAGAAATTACTTATTTGGGCATAACATGCCTTTTTAAAATTCCATTTATATACAAGTTCACATACCTCACGGGAGAACACTCAACACTCGGCCGAAGATGTATTTTTGTGAAACACTCGGGACCGACATGGAACTTACTTCTACCATATGCTTGCCAAGCAATCAATCCTCCTCCTTTTTAACTATACACCTTTGTAAACATCAAGAGGACTTTGGGGAAGGGTTAGGCTTGGGTTAAAGGTAGGTGGTTTTGGGTTAGTGGTTAGTAGAAAAGGGCGAAAGGCGTAAGAAGCGTCGGTTTTCGTAAAACTTTTTTTTTGTTTTTGTGACTTTTTATTCTAATGAAGCATTTTTCAAACAAAGTTCCTTTTGATGAACTTGTTTGTTTATTTCTTGACTTCATCATTTTTTTTATAAGGAATGTCACACGAAAACCGAGCTTGTTACTAAAATAAAGGGTTTAAAATGAAAAAGGGTTTTGGTAGGTAAAGGGTGTTTGTTTTGTGGGTTTAGAAATGAAAAGGTTTAGGCTCAAAGGGGTTAACTAGGAGGATTTTTGGGTAGGTGGTAAAAAAAAAAAGAAAAATAATGGTGTTGAAAGAAAAAGGGGTTAGTCCTAATGCCTCCGTCATTTACTTACTTGGGTTTAAGTTGGTAAGGACCGGGAATGTATCGTCATGGCAAGTTATAGAGTCGTAAGAAACCAAGCGGCTATTTACACAAGAAATGAAAAATGAGCATTTAGTTTAAAGATGTGTATTTGTATGCTCAATTAAAGGCTCAAAACTCACTTTTTGTGGGAATGAGTTTTTAATGTGATCAAGTATATATAATCAAATTTTAACTAGATTTGTCATGCCGTTTCATAATTTTCTTATGTTGGTTCTTTTTATCACGACACTATCGATTGTAAATTTGTAAAAATATAACCTTTTTAAAACTTGTTATTCCCAAATTAAACCAAGACAAGTAAAAAAAAGAGAAGTTTTTTTTTTTGAAAAAAATTGGGGTGGTTAGCGGTTCCAATAGAGTTTTGTGTAAGGCTTCTAATTAGGACTTGCAAAATTCAAGGTTTTAGCATCCCCCCACACTTAAATTACACATTGTCCTCAATGTGTCCCAAAAATAAGTTTTTAGGTTGATTGAATGTGTAAAAGGTGTGTTAAAAACAAAATTTTATGTTACTGGACATCTGGACATGGGCTGTGGTGTCCGGGCACGGCCCCGTGTTCAGGTTGCCAGTAACAGAAAGTAACAGAAGGCTGGGCATGGGGGCGTGTTTAGTGAACACGCCCCGTGTCCCGTTACCTGAACTGGGCGTTTTTCTGCAGATCCTTGAGCACCGGGCGTGTTGGCTGGGCACGGCCCCGTGCTGAACTTGTTGTAATGAAGAAAAATTGTCGGGAGGCTCTATTTTTGTGCATGGGGTGTTGGTTCAAGTTTCCCTTAGTATCCTTCACCATCCCGAGTGTGTTTTACCCATTACAACATCATCTAAACACCAAATAATTTGAAAACCATCATTCATTAGATAGAGAGAATTACAATTAGTTACTAATAAAAGCATAAACTAAAACTTAGATAAGTAGGTCAAGCAACACAAGAAATCTAAAACCGCAAAGAAGTCCTAGCCTATAGTTTATTTTAAGAGCAAAATTTCCGACAAAGATAATTTTCTCGGTTGAATGAGGCTTGAAGAACTTCTCCTTCGGGCATGGTCCCTCACACGTCGTTGAGCCATTCATCTATCTCCCATGTGAGAAGAAAGGCGGGCTCATTGGCATCATCATTTTGAGGGGGTGTAACTTCCACCGGGACTTCTTGCAAATTGTCAAGAGGAGGTTCCGTGGGGATGTCATTCCACCCGGTGGGGTTGTTGATCCCAAGTGCTAAGTTCCAATCTTCTTGGGGGAAGGATTGGTTGCATGGGAGGTGTCACAAGAATGTTCAACCTCTGGTGCAAGAGGTTGATTTCTTGGAAACTATTTTCCAGCCCCACCGTTAGATAATTTATACGGTCGATTAGGACCTCTTCTACGGATGTCATTTCGTCGAGAGCTTCTCGTAGTGCCATCACATAGAGTACAAGAGTTGCTTCGATTGAAGGCCTTCGTTCCCTTCGACTGTTTCTGGAATGTGCTGAAGAGGTTCCACTGTTTTGGCTAGACATTCTATGAAAATAAACCCAAGAGAGTTCATTTTAGTGAAACGGTACTTCGGACACGGCCCCGTGCTCAATGAGCACGGCCCCGTGTTCACCTGTCTGCAGATTTTTGGAACAAGGAATTTTGGAGCTTTAAATTATTTTTCTGACTTTTGAAGCATTTTTAAGCAGAAATAGCTTAAAACAGTGCTGTAAAACTTATTTTTAACAAGATTCCTTGAATAAAAATCTAGCAAACATCACAATAAAGCTTGAAATCATGGTAACTTCAAGCTGTAATGGAGGTGTTGAGGGAAAAAATGAAGAAGAATGTAATGAACAAAAGTAGAAAAGACAAGATGGTTCTTGAGAACCTTCATTAGAATATACCTAGTATGGTATGTGTGAAGATCCCACCAAATCTCTGTCTTTGGAATGGTCCAAATGTGAAGGAATCTTGCTGCCTTTATAGAAAATGACAGCACGCTGGACACGACCCCATGTCGGCTAGACACGGCCCCGTGTGCAGACAAGGTTCTGACACATTTTGTCCGTATTCTGACCAAAAGTCAGACGAGAATCTTTTGGTGGACACGGGGGCGTGCTGACCCGGACACGGCCCCGTGTCTAGAAGCTGCTTATGAAGTTTGTCTATTTTTAAGGAATTTATCCGGATTGGGTGGTTCCTTACTGGACGGAACAACACCGAAGTGCCTGAGATACCTTAGTTGCTATAGATTAAGACGAGAACGCGGGAGGTTATCGGAAAGGGTGATTCCTACGCTAAATGTAGGTGGACAAGTCCAACCCTTTTCCGGGCTCTCGTTAAAGAATGTGTATGTCGAATCGCTCAGGTCTATGTATGCATCGACGGAAGTCGATGTGGAGTCCTTCACGGCATAATCGACACAGGGACGACTATCGCTCAAGTCTTCGCAAGTGTTAGAGGTGATTTCGGGAGTGACGATGTTGTTTTTATCCGAATACGATCTCAATAATTCTTCTTGGGTGTCGTCTTGAGACGAATTAGTTATGTCCATCTCAAGCTCTTTTATCCAACTAAGAATTAGATCTTCGATTTGAAATAATTCTTCAAGAAGCATTTCATCTAGAAGGGATGATTGAGAGCATTCGAGGGAGAGATAGGGATTATTTTTACTTTCGCCCCTCTTAAGGCTAAAGGAAAATAATGGGTCTATATAGTGGGGCTTGTAATTTAAAAAATAACATTTTAAATCTTCATGAGTTCCGCCACATATTTGACACCACGTCCCATAAGAGGAGCGGAAGTAAAAAAAATCAGTATCGCTCATGGATGTGTCAGAAATTACCAACCGTCGGGATCTTACGGTTCTGTTTTCAGTATCTGATACTTGGGCATGGGGCGTGTTTAATGGGCACGGCCCCGTGTTCAGCTACTGTCTGACTTAAAACAGGATTGCCAGAACCAAAGATTGGGCCCGGGGCATGTTCAGCGGGCACGGTCCGTGCTGAGCTCTGCAGCAAACTGAAAATTTAAGAAAAATCCTAAAAAAAAAGAAAAATAAGAAAAATGATTAGGCCGTTGATTCCTAACTTTCTAAAAATCCTTGTGTCCCCGGCAGCGGCGCCAAAAACTTGATGTGCGTTAGGTGTGTTATATTTTTATATATATTTTTAGCCCTTTTTAACACTTTAGTCAAGTTTTAAATTTATAAAACACGATATTTTACTAACACTAAACACACATATGGGCAAGTCCCCATCGTGAGCGTAGTATAGCGTTGGTAAGATACCGAGGTCGTCCAAGGACACAACAGCTTTTAGTACCGGTTTATCCTCAACGTCTAATCAAATCAAAATTTTATAAAAAGGTTTAAACATGAAAATAAAAACTAAAAACGCTGAAAATAAAAACAGATAGACAAGATGAATCACTTGGATCCGACTCGTCTTTAGTGTAACCTTTGATTATTTCCGCACTTTTGAACTTTTTAAGAGATTATCTTAGTTATAGTAGTAGGCCCCTCTTTTGAAGGTGACGTTACCCTCAACCCAGTAGTTTGAGTCAGCAAGGATACAATCCTAATGGGTTGGATTATTGAAAGATAATTAATTAAGTTATTAATGCGTAATGTGGTAGGCCCCTCCTTCGAAGGTGACGTTACCCTCGGCTAAGTGGTTTGAGTCAGCAGGGATACAATCCCAAGTAGCCGGGTTAATGTATTAATAGTAGTTTACATATGAGGGGATCAAGCCATTCGTACCCCCGCCATCCAATACCAGTGGGTATTGAAGAAGGTCTTACTAAGCTTGACCCAGGTCCTTGCAGGATCTATACACTGAACAAGGCAAGAACCTTACCAAACCATTCCCTTAACCCCCGACCAGGTAGCCAACATATCTCTATATAGACCGTAGAGATATGAATGGTGTAAATCTTTTATTTTATATAGACAGTAAAATAACGCCAAGACACCACAGACAAATGATAAGGAAGTTCCACCTTCAACATAAGAAACTAGTTATTAAAGTCATTAATACAAAACCAAATAAAAAGTGCAAAAAGATTAAAAATAAAAAGTATTACACTAAATGCTTGTCTTCACCAAGTGATGTAAGAGACTTAGGCAAACATGGCCTTTGATTGTCAAGAACTCTTACTATCAATCTTGGATCCCGAGAGTACTACACACACTCTATGATGGATGATGGATGATGGTGGTGGATGTGGGTGTTGTGATGGTGGTGGAGTGTGGGTGAAGTGTGAGAGAGGTGGTTTGCCAAGGGATGCCTTTGAAGTGAACCAAGCACCTCTATTTATAGCCTACACAGAAGCCCGGACACGGCCCCGTGTCCATTGGGCACGGCCCCATGTCAATCCACTTTCTCTTTCTTCATTAATTGTAGTTTGTCTGCATTAGTTGACCATGCCCACGTGTCCGCTGGGCACGGCCCCGTGTGCAGAAGCGTATCTGTACTATCAAGATTTGCTTGGATTCTGCGAATCTTAGCATTGACCACGGCCACGTGTCCGCTGGGCACGCCCCCATGTTGGGAAATAGAAGCTTCTACAACTTTGTCTTTTCTGCAGACACTTGGGCACGCCCTCGTGTCCGGTGGGCACGGGGCGTGTTCAGCCTTCTGATGTCATGTTTTTTCTTGGGAAGATGCTGTCGAGGGGTCGGGCATGCCACGTTTATTCCTTTTCTTGTATTATTGTTAGATTTGGCTGCATTTTTGCTTCTTTTGTTCATTTAAGCTCATTTAACCCTGAAAATACAAAAGGAAGACAAAAGCACACCTTTTCCAACATTAGTACTTGAAAAGGGTTAGTTTTATGCCTCATTTGATGTAATTTATATGTTGCATTTTACACACATCAGTTGGCAACGTTAAGTTCCATTCATGCTAATGGGGAACGGACGAGCCAATGGATCCATATGTAACTGTCTTATGAATGTAATGCACCAAATAATAACCAAACAAGTATCACATAACACATAAACTCCACAAGTTGGTATTTGAACCTGTTGAATTGTGAAAATGTAACACATGATACACCCCAAAACTTGTATTAAAAAGGGGAATGAAAGATCCACTCACAGTTTGTGTTCCGCCAATCCTTAGTGAAAAACCGCACGAGAATAAGGAGCAAATCCAATCGACAAGCGTGATTTAACCTAGATAAACGAATGCAACAAGGAAAGGGTAAACGTTATGCTAGGCATAGCTAAATGAATGAACACGATATGTTGGACTCGTTGGGCCTAATGAGCCTTTTCAAGGCTATGCCAAGCCTAAAGGCGAGCCTAAACAAGGCTACCTAAACGAGACTAATGCTCCTTAATTAAGAACCTAAACTAAACTAATTAAACTAAGAAAGCAATAAATAAATAATAACGAAGAGGAAAGGAAAATTACCTCAAAGAGAACTTTACAAACTGAGAATAGCTTGAAGGCAGCACCTCCTCGTCGAGAGTGGAAATAAAAATTACTACGCATAACACCCAAAGGGGTATTTGTTAGTGCATTATCTGTCTATCACCTCCGTCAATCTAGTCCGTAGCAGAAACCGAAGAAAACGAGATTTATATTGTTATATTAGTGATACTTAGTCAAAAAGGCAAGGTGGCATAATTGTAATTAATGAGAAATCTCATTAAAAGCCAAGGCCTATAAATAGGGAGGTTATGTTTAGATTAGGAACTTTTGCTACATTTGTCATTTGGAGCTTTCTAGAGCTAGAGAGAGAAACTAGAGAGAGAAAGTGACATCGTGATTTAGGTTCTTGTACATTTTCAGACCTGATCAATAGAATCACGCTTATATTACATCACGTGTGTTCGGTCACGTTCGTGTACGGATTCCGCACGTCACACGTTCGGTTACGCAATCATTTCGGAGTCAAAACCGGTCCTACAAGTGGTATCAGAGTAGGAGCTCGATTGCACTGATCTATCACACGATTTCGCACAGGATTACATCAGATTCAGATCCGAATTTCATCTCTTCTTCATCTTTTTCATATTTTTCACGGTTTTTACTGATTTTCGTCAAATCGAACAGGTTTTTACGGTCCGATTCAGCTGAATTTTGGATATGTTGTGCGTAAACATCTGATCTACAACCCTACCAAGTTTCAGATCGAAACTCCTAGCCGTTTAGGAGAAATCGAAGTTTTTCTGTTCGAATTCGCTGTCATAGTTGCAGGTTCGCTTTTACGAACAAGCGAGGTCCGCTTATTGTGACAGATCCACTTATTTGATCAATCAGGTCCGCTCATGGTGACATGTGAGGTTCGCTTTTTGTGACAATTCATGCTCCGCTCATATGGTTCGCTTATGTGGTAGAGGAGATTCGTTCTTTAGGTTCGCTTGAATGAACATAGTTTAGGTCCGCTTATAGGTCATTTTGTGGTCCTCTTATTAGTCAGTTCATCTGATACAAAGTATTGGCAGCCTAAAATTGATAAGATTCAACTCAGTGATCAGGTGATTTGTCAGTCATTTAAAAGGCAAATTATATCATGTCGTTTGTTTGTTTCAAATTGTTCATTAAAAGGTGTTGTTGAATTAGTTTGCATGTGACCTGCCGTGTATCAGTCACGTGAATTGTTTCTGCCGATTCTCAAGATATAGAGTCTGCCATACTCATTGTTGCGGTCCAATCTTTATTCAACAATAATTGAAATTGTCAGCACATAAATGGTTGCACATGTGACTTTGATTTTATCGATACAATGAAAATTGAGTGATTGACATTGTCAGCCAAAATCAAGTGAAGGCCCAATCACTGTTACAGCTGAACGGCCCTATCATATTTTTACAACATAAATTGGCGGCCCAATAGATCAGGTTGTCGGCTGTTAGTGGAAATTGGCGGCCCAATAATACTTGTTGTTAAAGATTTCAAGTTGTTAGCTACCAAATAATACTTGTTGGTCAAAGTCATCGGTCCAATGAGGTGCTAGTATGCTATAATGTGTAAACTCTTAACATGCGGCCCATTTATTAATAAATAAACAGTTTTTGGCCCAAGTTCAAAGCATATCAATTTAAAAGAGGTGGTCCAGTTCATTTGAACCTTGTTAGGTCATTGAAAAAGGTCATTTAAATTTGATCCGGGTCATAACACTTCGTACAGTTTGACAATTTGAATCTCAGTTCGCATCAAGTTCAGTCCGCACAGTTTGTCAACCTTCAGTCCGCACAAGAATATTCACCAGTTCGAGTATTATTGTTTCAGTTGTTTGATAGTGTTTGAACTGATAAGTGTTTGTTTGCTTTGTGTGATTCAGGTAATTCGAGATATTCAGTTTATTCAAGAATTTCACATTATGGCTTGTGATCATGATAAATGGTGGAGAAATGACTACGCAAGATAGGAAATCGAAAAATTCAGGGAACCATTCAAAGAAGCCCAGAGAGCCAAAAGATGGAATGATGAATTAGAATGTTACATGGATCCACGGGGTAATCCAGTTGTTGACCCATCAAAAGTGGATTTTGAAGCTGTAACAAAATTGCTTCCAAGTCAGGCTACTTTCAACACAAGAAGGTTATCTGATAAAGAATATTTGCCGGATTTGGAAAGCAAGATAAAAGAAGTCTGTGAAGCGAGTTTACCAAAGATGGAAGAAAAAGAGAAGAAAGAAGAAGACCAGAAAGGTGAGACAGAAGAATCATTGGTGCTGAAAGAGACTGAGGAAAATGAATCTTCTGACTTATTGAATGTTGGTTTAATTGATGAAAAAGAAAACAAGTGCAGGAATTGCATAGAAATGTGCAAAGCCTGTACTGAAAAAGATGACATCATAAAAACAAAAGACAATGACATTGTTAAACTTGAAAATGTTTTCACAATAAAATGTAAAGAAATGATTGACAAAGAAGACATTTTGAAAACAAAAGTTGAAAAACTAACACAGAAATGTCAAGGTCTTGAAAATGATAATGAGGTTTATCGACATCTGTGTACAGCAAAGTATGCCGATTGTGTTGAAAAAGAATCTAAATTTCAGGATTTACAAAAACAGTATGATTCTTTGAAATGGTCGAGTCAGAGAGTACAAGAAGCTTATGATACTTTGAAGAGCCAAGTCAAAAGTTTTGATCAAAGATTGTCTGAAACTTTAGTCACTAAAGAAATGTATGAAAGAAAGTTTAAAGAAAAGCAAATTGAATTGAACAAGTGTGTTGATGAAATTGCTAATCTTAAACAAGTCTTGGCTGAAAAAGAAAAGATTGTTACAAAACTTCAAAGTTATCATAACTCTTCGTACATTCTCGAACGCATTTTCAACATCACACCAGATGACAAAGATACTAATAATTGCAAAAAGGGTATTGGTTCAGAATTTCATCAGGTACCACCACCATTGAGAAACAATTATACTTTTTATGATGAGGAAAAGGTGGCAAAGGGTTTGAACATAGCTGACCAATTACTTGAAAGTATCGATGTGACTTACACCAAATCTGATGATGATGATGATTCAGAGGCGGTAAGTAAGGTGGTTGATAGCGTTTTGAAAGATGAGTCTATAAAAGGTAAGTCTGAATCACAGGATGAAGATGAAGGTAATTTTCATGATGGTTATCTGAAAAAACACAAAATCCGAGAAAAATTTGGATGATGATTCAAAGGGATTGGTGTATACCATGATTGGATCGGACAAATTATTCTTAGATGTTGTATTCCCGATTCAGAATGTGATTTCAGAAAAAGTCGATAAATTTTTCAAAATGGTTGAGATTGAGAAGTCGGAAATTTCAAAGTTTGCTGGTAAAGGTCATAAATCTTTTTATAACAAACCTGGTTTTAAGAAGAAAAACATGAAGGCTGGTTTGGGTTATAAAAGGAAACAGAATTGGAATCAAAGTAAACAACAAATTTGCAACAAAAAATGAATTTTGTTCAAGGGAAAAGTTTGAAAGAAGAGGAAAAACTCAAATTTGGACAACAGTCTAATGAGGAGTTTGATGCTATGAAAAGGAAACAACAACAGGCCAAGGATGTTTCAAAGAAAGTGTGTTTTAAATGTGACCAAATTGGACATGTTGCACGAAAGTGTCCAAATTCAAAGCCTGTTGATGTTGAAAAACAGAAATCTGAGAATGTGAAACCACGGTCAACCCGATTTGATTTGAAACAAACTTGGAGGTACAATACAAACAAGTTTGCTTCAAATCAAAACTGGAAATCAAATCTGAAAAGGTTCGATTCAAGACAGACCTGGAATTCTCACACACCCAGATTCAGAACAACACAGAGTTGGAGAACATCTGTTGATATGACAAAACCTCAAGAGTTTTGGAAACCTAAAAATGTTGTTCAAAATCAAAAGGTTCAGAAAGGAACAAATTTTTACAAAAGAGGTACTCCGGAAGGACAAGTGTGGAGTGTTAAGAAACAAGGATTGTCGGTAAAAGATGAAAAGGTTGAAATCAAAGCTGAAAAAGTTTTAAATGACAAAGATTTTCCAAAATTGAATGAAAATTATTGTGTTGAATTGCCTAAGGTCCAACAGACCTGGGCTAAATTGTTCAAATGATTGATAAAGTTTGAATGTGCAGGTGCTCAATGGAGTTGAAGATTGTGAGATTGATAGTTGGAGCAACCTGGCACAGGAGGAGGTTGCAGGACCCTGGTTTGGTTGAACAGGGAGTTTAGTTTGAGTGTTGTTTGTATATAAATAAACAATATTTTCAAAACCCTAAAAAAACTTGAAAAATTAAAAACCAAAAATATGTTATGTTTTAGTTATTGTTAGAATAATTGTTAATTGAATACGCTGAAACCCTCACGGCTAAGTAAACATGATTACATTCACCAGATTGAAAAACGGTTTTCAAACTGTAAAAATCAATGTGTTGTAAATCATGGGGGTACTGGATAGTAGATTTTCTGCAAATCAGAGCACTTTAAGCAGAAAATGGATGGCGAGACAAAGCTATCAGTATCGGTTTATCAAATTTCTTTAATGATTTTGCATTTTAGGGGGAGAAAAATTGTTAGAAAATACAAAAACATTAGAAAATTTGAAAAAGCCAAAAACATGATAAAATTCAAAAATTTGAGTTTTGCGTAAAAAGAGGAAAGGATAGTACATCAGTAGACAGTTACAGTATGCTAAAGAAATGTAATGATTAAATAGCGTTAAACAGTCTCACTGATGATATGTCGATAGGTTTTTATACACTTAGTAAACTTTTTCGGGATATAAACCTAAATTCAAACTTGCTTAATTTGTAGGGAACACTACTTGGATATATAGGTAACCCCTGAAATCTCGTTTGAAAGGTCTCGTATTCTGATATACTAGGTTTTTATACTCAATGATGTCTGGGGTATTATTCCGGGACTTCTGCTGAACGGTAGTTCTGACCTAGTCCTTGGCTAATACTTTCACCAAATGCTTGAAACACAGCATAAACCCTCAGCATGCAGATGAAACAATAAAATTGATAGTCGCTGCTGTTGTAATGCTAAAAGATCCTCTAAAGGGGACATACTGAAAAGTCGAAACTGATATCTCTCTATGCATACGGAAGTATCGACCTGAGATCCCTCAGTCCTCGCATACCTAATTTATGTACAGATATCGTTGTAGTATAATTAGCTGTAAGACTGAATATTGAGATTCTGGATACGGGAGTATATTCAAGAGGTGGGACACATGAATAAGTTTAAGTTCTTAAAACATCTAATTCGTATCCTGAATCAGTTGAAATTTGTGTGAAAATTTAAGTGGATCAGTATATCGACAATCTAAGTGAATTGTTTAATTCTTTATGTGTAACTAAGCTCAACGGTACTTGTGACTTGTCAAAAACTGATATGATCCTCTGACGCATGTTCAAACAAAAATATTATTTGTAAATATGTTTGTACATATTTCTTATTGCTTTATATTTTCGGAAAATACAAAAAGATTTTGATTTCTGCGTTAGTTTCGACAACCGATGTCTGACATGCTGAGTTTTAAAATCTAAGTAAGCTGATTGTGTTTCTGAAAATAAAACAAGTTCATTAATTTGATACTTGAATTAAAATCAAAAATTTCAAAAACAGTTTGTGATATCTCCAAGGTCATTAGTTTGGTCTTGGACGATTAACTGTGAGGGAGTTGGATTCTTTAACACTGTCAAATCTGTAAAGATTGTTGATAGAGGAAGTGATTTAGAGAGTTGAATAGTGCCAGACTACGATTTCTAGAAAATTGAATGTTCAAAACGTTGTTACTTATAAATGTCTGAGTGTTGCAGATGTTATACCAGACTACGATCCCGAAAGCCGAGTCTAAGGGGGAGTCTGAAGACGAGCTCAACGCAAACGGAAGCGTGCAAAGAGCCAGGTATCGTTCCTGGAAGAGCTTGTAACCGGAAAGCCAGGTGTCGATCCCAAAAGCACGGAAGCTTGACGAAAGGGGGAGCCTGATGAAGAGAAGAGTTTACCGAAAAGGGGAGCTAAAGCTAAAAACAGATCCACGGGGATTCTATTCAAACAAAAGAGAGTCTACGTTGATGAAGACGTGTTAAAGCTTCAAGAAGACTTAAGAGAGAGAGAGAAAGAAAAGTCGCTACAAGCTTAACTACGGATTGACTGCGGCAATATCCAAGGGGGAGTCTGTTAGTGCATTATCTGTCTATCACCTCCGTCAATCTAGTCCGTAGCATAAACCGAAGAAAACGAGATTTATATTGTTATATTAGTGATACTTAGTCAAAAAGGCAAGGTGGCATAATTGTAATTAATGAGAAATCTCATTAAAAGCCAAGGCCTATAAATAGGGAGGTTATGTTTAGATTAGGAACTTTTGCTACATTTGTCATTTGGAGCTTTCTAGAGCTAGAGAGAGAAACTAGAGAGAGAAAGTGACATCGTGATTTAGGTTCTTGTACATTTTCAGATCTGATCAATAGAATCACGCTTATATTACATCACGTGTGTTCGGTCACGTTCGTGTACGGATTCCGCACGTCACACGCTCGGTTACGCAATCGTTTCGGAGTCAAAACCTGTCCTACAGTATTGTACTTGTGGAACCACCAAATTTGGTTATTCCACTTGTTTATACTCAAACTAGGTGTCACAAGCTATAAGGAACCAAGCAAGGGTATTTATAAGTGTGAAAGGGAGCACAAAATGGTATTTGGGGCGATGTGGGACGAATTTAAAATGGTTTATCGCGTCTTGCAAATCAACAACAAACACCAAACTTGTTTTCACAATTCCTGCTTCGTTATAACTCTATTTCGTGCACGGTTTTGGCCTATGTTCATTATTTTCGGAGTACTATCATATGGAAGAGAGTAATACAACATTCATGATGTCGAGAATTGGGCTTAAACCTTGGATCTTGATGTGGGTCAAGGGTTACGTTCTCAAACTTGTGTTTGTGATTCCCGTTACGCTTGGGCTCAGTATTATGAACCATTTGAACCTACTTGCTCCTTAGTATACCAAGTATATCTTGGGGCTTTGAATGGACCAAAATGATAGCTCATGGATGGAGAAAAGTTGACAAGAAAGTCATCTTATGACAAAACTAAAAATGCAATATGTGGAGCTTCTTACTTGTTATCATTTACATCTAAACCCTCCAAAACACAATGTCTATCTTAAGGCATGTATATAATGAAGTTTAGATGATAAGAAGGTCAGGATACGAGTGTTAGGTGTGTTCACGAAGTCTCCAAAGTGTTTGATCAACTTAAGGAAAACCTTAATCTTAGACCTTAAGAGATGGATGGTTGCTTCAAAATACATGGAAATGAATTTACAAACTTGTATAAAACATGTATAAGACTATAAATCACCAGATATGATAACACGTATGATCAAAACATAGAATCCGAGACATTTTATTGCTTAAACATTTAATAAAAATACATGGAATATGAAAACGGATCGGGTTACAAAAACTGGTTGGGTTCTAGGATTCGTTTTTGACGGATGTTACATACGCCAAATGACATATTAAAAATCTTTAAATAGATTCGCTCAGACATCTCATGGCTCCCTCAGGTGAACCTCCGGATGATTATCTTTTCTCTTGGAATAAATGACTGCCAAAAAAAGTAAGTATTTTTGGCTGGCGCCTCACTGGTAACAGGCTCCCAACCAAAACAGAACTGATAAAATGATCCATTCAGGTTAATTCATGGACATGTCCATTATGTGGTGAGGCAAACGAGTCATTGTAACACCTTATGATTTCTTGTTATACAGCGAGTCTTATATGGCAAATGATCTCCATCTAGTGTCATATTCCCCAAATATACGCTTTTGCCTTGCAAAACCTGCTTAATGTTTACAGAACCTTAGGCGGATCAGAGGTTAAAAGAGATGTTGTCAAGTCGATAATTCTGTTATCTTGTTGGATAATCTGGAAAAATAGGAACGAAGTTGTATTCAAATCTAAGAGGTTGGCTATTGGAGATATTGTGGATGAGGTGAGATCCCTTGGATATTTATGGCTGAAGAATCGAGCAAAGACATTATCGCTCAATTGGGAGCAATGGCGCAACTTTAGTTTCGGTTCTTAATATGTATATGTGACTGGGCTATTGCCCTTTGGCTTGTATTTTTTTTTGTTTGTTTTAATAAAATTAGAAAGATTGGAGTGATAGTGGTGCCATTACATTTAAGATTTCATGTTTTTCTTTTTTCTAATAATGTAGTTAGTTTTATAGTTATCCTAAAGTCATTATATTATAATCCAAATCTTGTTATCCTAAAGTCATTATATTATAATCCGAATCTTAAATGACTATAGCTTCTTATTATTTGAAAATTATTTAAGTTATGACCACTAAGTATGTGTCATGTGGCCCCTCAACGCAATATAGTATTGTGAGAGGAATAAGACTTGAATGACGGTTTATGTGGGATTAGATAAACTAATAATAGCAATAATTAAAGCTGATCAATGTCAAACAGCTGTATAAACACCTATATTATATTAAAAATGTAGATTTAGATATGACAAAAGCCGTTTAAAGATATAACTCAGTTTAGATTATTTATTTTAAATCAAATAACAAACTTATACACTAATACAACGTCGAGATTAAAATAACAAAAATAATGTTAATCGTAATAAAAGACATGGAAATGATATTTATTTTTAAATTCATGTTTTATGTTGTATATTCTCGACTAGTTAATTAGTCACTATCGCATGCAAAAATTCTAACTCATAAAATAATCTTAAAAAAAATTAGCTTAGACCATGTGTAGTGGTACACATAAATAAAGCCCATACCTATGGGCATTTTACGACACGTGTCATCCCAGTCAGCAAAGGTGCATTATGGGTGTTTTTCACAAATGAGCGTAGTGAGATAATGCCCAATAATGCCCCATCAATGATTACCTAATTAATATTTTCTTTTTTTTTAATTTAAATATAAAGGTATTTGAATTGGAATTACATGATTGGCCAAGTAAGGTGAAGAAGGGCGTGAATTGAAACACGCCTGGAAGCTTTTTTTGAAAGAAAACGCCCAAAAACGCCCCGGGGGGTGGAGCTACAGCGTGATGGGGCGTGATTGGGGGAGAAAACGCCAGAATCATGTCCACTACGGATGATCTTATGAGGAGATGATATAATACTACAAGAAAATCATTAAACTTGTTATTTTTTGAAATTTGTGTAATAACAGTATGAATCATTCACAATCTTGTCTCATGTTATCCTTCTAGTTGATGTATGAAGGGCATCTTTATATATTAGTTTAGAGTTGAAGGGAGGTATAGATCGGTGTAATCAACAGGGAAACTCATAGCTGTGATTGGGGAATTGAGGGGAAGAGAGTAATGGAGTGAGATTCATGGTGATGTGTATATATTCATTGTGGCCAGCCGGAGATCGGCGCCGGACATCGCCGGAGAACCGAGTCCGACTGCCGGACTTGAAGGGGAGAAGGTAGGGGATTTGAGTTGTGTGCTAGGGTTTCTCAGAAATTAAAGAAGATAAGGGGACAAAGGGATCTGATGACATTTATTTATAAAATACCATTTTTGCCCTTGTCTTAAATAAACCTAACTGAGTAATTTAACTCAGTTTGGTGTAAAGGATATAAAGTGATATAAAACATGTGTTTTTTGGACATAAACTGAAACTAAAACTTTTAAAGGGCGTGTTTCAAAATTCAGATAATACATAAAGGACAAAAAGTGAAATTTACTCTAATTATATATGTGCGTGCTGATTATACATATTTGTGTGTTGCTTGTATATGTGGTGGTTATAATTATCAGCATAGTTATAGAACACTACCTTGTAACTTTTTAAAAAAATTTAATTTAGAAAAGAAAATATAACAATATTATACTCATATTAATGATAAAAAAAAATACTATTTTAGTTTAAAAAAATGAGATGGGATTAATAGTTAATTAAAAATGAAAAAATGACTAAAATACCCTTGAATCTTTTTAAGTAGTATAGTTATTATTTAATGATGTGTAATCAATCTTTATAAATTAAAAGATGAGTAAATTACAAGTTTTGTCCTTTATGTTTGTCCCAAATTTCAGGCGCTGTCCTTTACCTTTAAAATTGATGAGTTTTGTCCTTAATGTTTGCAAATACTGCACGTTACGTCCTTTATGACAAACCCAGTTAGATTTTTTGGTTAAATCTGCTCACCAAAGGGTATTTTTGTCTTTTTACCTATATATTTAGTATTATTATTTAAAAAATTAAAACAAAATATATTAAAAAAATACTATTATTATTACTATTATTTATATACATATACAAGTATATATTAGACAGATTCTTCACTCTCTCTCCCTCTATCTACAACTCTCTCTCTACACCTTCCTCTCTCTCTCTCTACCACCATACACCACCGCAGCCACCATCCACCACCGCATCCCCACCCCTGCAACCACCGCCCCCACCCCACCTACCACCACCGCCCCCACCCCACCCCACCTACCACCACCGCCCCCACTCTCTCTCTTCTCTCTATCGGAGTCAAAAGAGGGGAAGACAATTGACTCGATTGAAGGGTCAAAGAAGTTTTTTGGTCTTCAAGATATGTTAGGCCTTAGAGACTCTTTTGCAAGTCTAAGGAAGCCATAGATGAAGTCACCGAAAGCGTTAAATCACAAAACACTACACAAAGCGTTGCAGGTAGAGAGAATATCGAGAGTTGTGATCAATATCCTGATTCTGATTGTGAAGTTGATTACAATTCAGGTATTGAGTTTGATGCTACTTCAAACAAAGGTGTTAAACAACCGACAGAAAGCGAGCTATTGGCAAGGGAACTCAGAGACAAGGCGAGAGCAAGAACAAGAACAAAAGAGAGAATGAAATCAAAGCAAGTGTATGAACCAAACCCTAATGATGATTATGATCAGCCACAATCAGGGTTTTCAACAAACCCTAATGATGATTATGATCAACCACAATTAGGGTATTCAGAAAACCCTAATAATCCCTACACTGAAGGTTCATCAAGTTCCCACCTTAAATATTCTGGTACGCATCACTTCTTTGACCATACACATCTGAATAATGTTGCTCCAAGCTCATCAGCATATTTTTGATGATAAAAGAGTTTATGTATTTGAGATTTGGGGATTTTTTTTTGTTCAGATGATCTGGGTTTTTTTTTTTTTTTTTTTTTTGTTCAGATGATTTCGTAAGGCTAGATGTTCAGATTTGGGGATTTTTTGTTTGGAGATGATTTTGGTGATGGTGGATCGAAGGAGTGGATGTTGATGGTGATGATGGAGACGGTGGAGTGTGATGGTGGGTCAGGCGATGGCGGAGATAGTGGGTGGTCGGCGGCAGGTGAGGGTGGGAGGTGGTGGTGGTCGGCGGCAGGTGAGGGTAGTAGGTGGTGGCAAGTGGTGGGTCTGAACTTTTGAAGATGGTGGGGTATTAATTTTACAAAAATGCCTCTAAAAAACGAAATTACAAAAATGCCCTCATGTGCCTTGCACATGATCAGATTTAACAAAAAAAATTAACTGGGTTTGCCCTAAAGGACATAACGTGCAAGATTTAGAAACATTAAGGACAAAACTCATCAATTTTAAAGGTAAAGGACATCGCCTGAAATTTAGGACAAACATAAAGGACAAAACTTGTAATTTACTCTTAAAAGATCAATCATATAAGTGGTGTTGTTCAATGTTATTAACCCTTGAATTGAAGCAAAACTGATGCCACATCGTAGTTTACATGCCTCTTTTAGTGCCTTATACACATACATTGATTGAATAAATAGTAGATTATATGTGAATAGTGGCCAAATGCACACATATATTGGCTGACAATTCATGCCAACCCGCATTCACTACAATTTGTACATTTTTTACATTTTATATTGTAGATGATGTCTTGGCTTCTTCCATTCTGTTAGGTTACAACGTCAATGGATTGTCTTGTTTATTGTGGTGCTACCAATATTGCATTAGTTTGTTAAAACTGGCCACTAATTTAATAAGATGAAACAACTTATAGACATTATGAACTTAACATATGGTAAGGATGTTTGGCCTTCAAAACATGTCACGGTTTAAGTTAAAAAAATTGTGTAATTACAAAAATCTTAACTTATGATGTAAAGGTTGTGTTATGTAAAGCTTGATACTTCCCATATCCTTCAATACTGTATCACGGTTATGTTTTACGATTCCTCACTTTAGCATTGTATCACGGTTATGTTTAGTAGTTCTCATAACATTGTATTATCTTCATTTAGCTTCCAATGTTTATAATACTATTAAGTTTTCTAACATGAACCACGCATAATTATCTTCATTTTAGCACCAAAAAGTTTATTTGAACAAACATAAATTGATATACAAATGTGGTTTCGCTTATAATCTCTTTATATGTAATTTTTTTAGATCATAAATAATTAGGGACACACGAGGTAAAGTGGATACACAATCATGTTGCCATGTAACACTTGAGTGTATGAATTGTTAATTACGAACATGCTTATAGGGGTATATCACATTCAAAAAATTATTAAATTCATGATTTTCTCTAAAAGTATTTATGTTGATGTAGTTACATAATTAATAGGAAGACTAATTTTGTATAAGTTATAATGCTAGGCTCGTTTTGTGGAGAATTTTGGTGTACCGGACAATAAGAAAACTTTAGAACTGAAGGAAAAACAACATGATGAAATTCATATTTAGGGGTGTTCAGAAGAGTGTACTTAACTCGGGCCAACTCAAAAACCTACTTGATTAAATCGTGTCATCTAATTCGAGTAGTAAAAATAACAATAGAAAAGTAAGAAATCTAAAAACTACAACGTGAAAAAGGTAAAAATGTAAGCCCTTAGTAAATCAAAGATCATTTGTATCGTAAAAGAAAAAGAATTTATTGATTAACCATCTTTACACAAACATGTTAAAAATAATAACAATAGTAACAACATACAAATAATGTTATATTGGTAATTTGGGACTTAGAACAACAAATTGATATTACTAAATTAGTTATGTTGTTACATTAAAAACTTAGTCAAAGGAAAATTATACTACGTGTATAATACTCCCCTAAAGTTGGTTTGATTTACTCTTCTATGAAATGAACTATGCAAGCTACATTAGCATCATATATGATCCTTGTTTCCTTCATTACTTGTTATAAACCACATTATTATTATTATATATGCTATTATCTATACTATACTATATTATAAAGTATTTTCTTTAAGGACTTCTTAAAATTTAAGAGGTACAAGTAGAAATGTTTCTTATACAACACACAATGCATGTATTAATTATATTTGAAAGGTAAATTTTTCCTTTTTTCACCATATTTAATCCAAAAAAATTAATGAAATGAAAATTTAATTAAATGAATTAATACGGGTGAATAATGGGTAAAATTAATTGTTAGCTATTAATTGCTACTCCTAAATACAAAAGGGAGATTAACTGTTACAGGCCTTTTCATACTCCATCGTCGTAGAATGCAAACGGCCGGAGAACCATAAATTCTATTAAATCAATATTAACTTAATCTATATTTGTGACACCCAGGTAAACCAGGAAAACAACGCAACTTAACTAGCTTCCTCAGTAACTACGCGCTAAATTTCGGGACGAAATTCTCTTAACAGGGGGAGAATGTGACAACCCTCAAAATCCTATGTATTCCGTACAATTTATTATTGATAATTAAAGTGTTTGACGACTGTGTGGAATTACTTAACTGCTTTCTGATATCTGTGTTATGCTTACACGCATTTGTTAATATACTAATAGTGTACAGAAAGGTCACTAAATAGTCCGTTATATTTTCCCAAGTGTTAGAAAGTAAAAACGTTACAAAATATATAAATAGGACGCCTTACGAATTAATTAAGCACTTTAACGGAACAGTATCTAACCGAACAACCGGACATTACCCGGGACACCAAATATTTGTCAAATACATTGTTTTTATTATTTTTGACTAGTCATGATCCCCGTATACCATAACACCCCCCTAAATATCAACATACTAATATATGTAAGTATATACTTGACAACCTAACTAACCTTTACCAATTAGTTACAAAATTTGCAACCAACCCCCCCCCCCCCACCCTAACCGAATCAGTCACAAGAGGACCCACAAGATCCACACCATGACCATACTTCCTAGATCTCTTAGTATATTTTATTAGATATTATTTGATGTCTTGCTTAAGAATATGAACAAAATATATGGTGTAAGATTATAAGTACCTTTGCAAGATCACCATTGTTAGGGGATGATTTTCTAACAATCAGTGATCCTTACTTGTTATCCTAATAGTGATCCTTACTTCTGTGACAGATGGTGATCCTCAAAAGAGCTTCAGGATCAGGATCATGGATCACCCTAAGGATCCTCATACTAATGATTGGCTGTTTATGTTTCGTATTGTTTTGCAGGAGTAATAAGCTTGACTTGGTCTTGGCAACGTTACTATGGAATATTCCACGGGTATTTCGCACACGTTTGAATGGAAATGGACGTTGTGGAGAACGTGGGAGCATGGCACAAAAGTCGGACAGTTTGTTAGCTTAGTTAGCTTTTATTTTTAAAGGGGTGACGAGCTATTTTTAGAACACTTAGCCATTCTCAGCTACATACACTCTCGTACAACTGCACTCTCGAAGCTTTCAGAAAACACTTAACAGTTTTCACACACTTTTACACAATTAACCATAGTGATCCTTGTACCTAGCTCGTCACTATCCGAAGTTGTAAACATTTATTGATTTATTTGAGCTTGGTGATCGGTAGTTTCCATCACCCGAGGTTTTTTATGCCGGAGATCATTCATTGATCAAGGGCTTTTTCCTCGTATAAATCCTTGTGTTGTTTGTGCAATTTACATCGAAGTGATCCTTATTATTGTTCTTCATTTCAAGCATCATTCCCCGTAACTAAGAGTTTGGTTGCATTATCCTCATTAGATTTTTGACCAAAACAGTTTGGCGCCCACCGTGGGGCAATTGGTGCTTCATTCCTAAGAAACTTTTCTGTTGGTGATCATTCCGGTTCATTGCATACAAGTACATGGCTTCATCATTGAAGAATACCTCTACTGCAATGTCTGCGGTCAATTCTTCTCAGGGCATTCCACCTTTGCCTCCACCACCTGCTGGATCTCAGAAAAATGCTGAGAAGAAACCAACTCCTATTTTCTCCAAACCTCCAACTTCTTCTGCTTCTTACACTCCCACTACTAGTGACATGTTTACTTTGATTTTGCAGATGAAGGATCATATACAGCAACAGGATAAGACCAATGAGAGAATTCTCAAAGAAATCAGAGATCTCAAGAAACAAAAGAAAGCGGCAGAGGATCATTCTCCACTGGTGCCCAGATCTTTGAATTTTGATACTCTGGTGATTACTTCTCAGCCATCGGTGGTTCCAGATGTTCAATATGTGGGTGGACCAAAAGGAGTGCACTACGGATCAGCAATAGTGACTCAGGCATCAGGTTCATATTTCCAGCCAGCAGGATCCTATCCTCAGCATATGGGATCCTTCATGAATTCAGGAGGATACTCAGGAGCGCAGCAGAATCAAGGATCTTCCTTTGTTCCAGGATCATCCTAGGTTCAAGGATCTTCCTTTGTTCCAGGATCATCCCAGGTTCAAGGATCCTCCTTCGTCCCAGGATCATCCCAGGTTCAAGGATCCTCCTTCGTCCCAGGATCATCCCAGGTTCAAGGATCCTCCTTCGTCCCAGGATCATCCCAGGTTCAAGGATCCTCCTTCATCCCAGGATCATCCCAGGTTCAAGGATCCTCCTTTGTTCCAGGATCGTCCCAATTTCAGGGATCCCTCTAGATGCCAGGATCCTTGAGGAGTTTGCAAACAGGAAGTTCCGATGTCCATCAAGGAGATTTTATTCCGATGCAGACCATTGCTTCTACTGGTCCTTCCATCATTCCAGAGTCCCAGCAATATGGATTCACATCCGGTGTTCCTATTTAAACCCGATGGGAGGTAACACTTTTAATAATTCTCTCACCACTAACCATGGATTCATGCAGGATACAGGTATCAACCATGCCATGGCCAGAGAGTTGCAAAAATTGAAGGATATGATATCAAGTGTTCCAGGAGTGGTCAAACCTATCCCAGAGATTGCAGATGGAAGTCATAAGATATCTCGTTTTGCACCACCAATTTGTGATGCTGAGATACCCAAGAGGTTCCATGTGCCAACCATGAAGCTGTATGATGGTTCGACGGATCCTGGAGAGCATATAGCACAGTATAGGGAGAGGATGGAGATCAATCCAATTCCAGAAAGGTTAAAGGAAGTGTTAGGGCTGGATTTTTACAATACATGATCCTCACATGTGATCCTAACCAGTGATCCTTGTTTCTTTGGCAGATAGTGATCCTCAGCAGAGTTCCAGGATCAGGATCACGGACCATCATAGGATCCTCATGCTAACAGTTGCTTTCGTTGAATTTAATGTTGTTTTGCAGGACATCTAGCAGGATCCGCTCTTAAGCATCACAATTAAAGGACACGTCTTTACAACTATGGCATGTGCTTAATCGGAGATGGACGTTGTGAAGGATATGGAAACTTGGCATGATTTAAGGGCGATAATTTAGGCTAGATTTACTTTTATTTCTAAAGGGGTAATGAGCAGATTATTAGTCTTTTTACCTAAAATAGGTCACCTACACTTGTATATATAACACTCTTCCTCATTCGGAAGAAGACACAACACAATTCCCACACGCTTAGACACACATTACGATAGTGATCCTTGTATTCAGCTCATTATCATCCAAAGTTCTAACCATATTTTGATATATTGAAGTTGGTGATCGGTAGTTGCCATCACCCGAGGTTTTTTATGCCGGAGATCATACATTGATCAAGGGCTTTTTCCTCGTATAAATCATTGTGTCTTTGCATATTTCTTACTGAAGTGATCCTTTACTTTTTCTATAAACCAAGCATCATACCCCATTTACATAAAGTTTGGTTGCATTATCCTTGTGTGATTTTTGACCAAAACAGTTTGGCGCCCACCGTGGGGCAATTGGTGCTTCATTCATAAGAAAACTTTCTGTTCGAAATCATTTCAAAGAATTACATGGCTTCATCATTGAAAAACATGTCCACGGCGATGTCTGCAGTCACCTCGTCTCAGAACACTCTGCCTCCTCCACCGGCAGGATCCCAGAAGAATGCTGAGAAGAGACAAACTCCTACTAACTCTAAACCTCCATCTTCTTCTGCTATGAATTCTTATATTCCCAGTACTAGTGATGTATTTACTTTGATTTTGCAGATGAAGGATCGTATGCAGCGGCAGGATGAAACTAATGAAAGGATCCTCAGGGAAATTGGAGATCTCAAAAGACAAAGGAGAACGGCAGAGGATCATTCCCCACTGATGCCCAAATCCTTGAGCTTTGATACTCCAATGATCACTTCTCAGCCATCGGAAATTCCAGACGTGCAAATTATGGGAGAATCAAGAGGATTGCACCTCGGATCAACAGTAATGACTCAGACATCAGGCTCACACTTTCAGCCGGCAGGATCCTATCCCCAGCATATGGGATCCTTCATGAAATCAGGAGCCTACCCGGGAGCGCAGCAGTTTCAAGGATCTTACTTTGTTCCAGGATCATCCCAGGTTCAAGGATCCTCCTTCGTTCCAGGATCATCTCAGATACCAGGATCCTTCCAGATACCAGGATCCTCCCAGATGCTAGGATCCCTAAAGAGTTTGCAAACAGGAAGTCTAGATGTCCATCAAGGGGACTTCATTCCAATGCAGACCATTGCTTCCACTGGTCCCTCCGTTATTCCAGAATCCCAGCAATATGGATTCACTAACTTGAACCCAATAGGAGGTAACACTTTAAATAATTATCTTACCACTAACCATGGATTCATGCAGGATACAGGTATCAATCATGCTATGGCCAGGGAGTTGCAGAAGCTAAAAGATATGATCTCAAGTGTTCCAGGGGTAGTCAAGCCTATCCCAGAGATCGCAGACGGAAGCCATAAGGTATCTCGCTTTGCACCACCAATTTGTGATGCAGAGGTACCCAAAAGGTTCCATATCCCTACTATGAAGCTGTATGATGGTACAACGGATCCTGAGGAGCACATAGCACAATACAGGGAAAGGATGGAGATCAATCCAATCCCGGAAAAGCTAAAGGAAGCATGCCTATGTAAAAGGATTTGGATCCACTCTTACTGGATCAACTCTTAAATGGCTGCTAAGTCTTCCCCCTAACTCTATTACTTCATTTGCTAATTTAGTTAATTTATTCAATAACCAATTCTCTTGTAGTAGAAAATTTGAAAGATTAACCAGTGATTTATATAGGGTAACTCAAAGTCATAATGAATCAGTAAGGGATTATATAACTAAATTTAGTAAAGAATCTTGGACATTCCCAACTTGGATATGGCTACGGCTGTTGAAGCCTTCAAAATGGGACTGCTTAAGGATTCATTATTCTATGATGATCTTGTTATGACACCATGCAGGAATCTAGATAAAGTAAGAACTCGGGCACTCAGGTTCATCCGGCTAGAGGATGACAAGAGGATCCAGGAGAGACAAGTAGGATCCTCAAAACAGGAGAAGCAAGGATCCTCCTTCAAGAACAACAAATTCAAATCCTACCATAGAAATGAGAACCAGAACGTGCATGCTGTTGACCAAGAAGAGGATGATGAAGATTATCCTCCAATCTCAGAATATTGTTTCTCCGTTGATAATCATGAACTAATCCTTGCAATGCAGAATCTAGGTGAAAAAGCTAGGTGGCCTAGGAAGAATGATAAACCATCCGGGACTAAAGACAGGTCAAAATGGTGTGCATACCATGAGGATTTCGGGCATCTAACTGAAGAATGCATAGCTTTAAGAAAAGAGATTGGATATCTGTTAAGCAAGGGGCATCTAAAAGAATTGTTGGGAAGAAAAAAGCAAAAAACTCAGGATCCTGAAAGGATCCCTGAAAAGGCTCCAGCACCTCCGGCAAATGCACAAGTGATCAACTTTATTTCTGGAGGATCAGACATCTGTGGTACATCCTTCTCGGC